>NC_092803.1:101574766-101752266 GCF_040954645.1 Diabrotica undecimpunctata
GAACTGTCTGAACGTTAAAACAAATAACGGGCTGCGCCAGGGGGACCCTCTCTTCTGTATACTGTTTAATCTAGCTCTGGAAAAAGTAATATGTATATTACATATCACAAATCACAACCATTGGTTAAATGTATAATAAATCAGTGCAAATCCTTGCCTATGCTAATGATATCAATATTGTTGGAAGAACGGAAAACGCTGTACGATAGGCGTATGTAGTATTAAAAGAATCAGCTACAAAATTGGTTTAATAATAAATACTAACAAAACAAAGTATATGAAAATAAGCACACAACCACAAATCCTTGGACTTGAATTTGTATACCTGAGAGCGCTTCTTTACACCGAAAATAATACTACCGCAGGGATAAACCGAAGAATTTGAATGGCCAATAGGTGCTATTTTGGGCTTAATCTCCTCCTTATATCCCCAATTATATTGAGAAATACAAAAATAAAACTTAACAAAACAATAATACGCCTAGTCCTAACATATGGTCCAGAGACCTAGACACTCACAAAAAAATAATGAAAACATGTTAGCATGTTTCAGAAGAAAAGTGTTAAGGCGAATCTATGGAGCAGTGAATGAAAATGGAGTGTTGAGAAGACGATACAACTTCCAACTTTATAGAATATACCAGGAACCTGGTATCCTGGATACCCAAATATCGTATAACATACATATAAAGATAGATCGTGTGAGGTGTATAGGGCATGTAATGCGGATGAAATAAAATGACCCAGCTACAAAAATGCTCATTGATATACTCATTGGTCGGAGAAGAAGAGGAAGACCTAGTACAAGATTCCTTGATAACATCGATGAAGGCATGAGAAATATGGGAATACGTACTTGTCGGAGGAAAGCGATGTATAGGGACGACTAGAGAGAAATTCTTGAGGAGTCAAGAACCGACGCAAGGTTGTTTAGCCAGAATAATAATGATGTCATTTATTATCGAGCCTAGGTAGGAAAAGGTATGCATATTTATAGATCTGGTTATCTATTTTCAGATTTTTATGTCAATTCGACTGTGTGCACTCAATATATTTTGTTTTCATTCCATTAATATTTAGATCAAATGCAGCGGCTACCAGTTTTAAATATATTTTTTGTTAATACCCTTGTTTGTATAACATCATTCATATAAGCGCATATTTAAGTGAATCTTATATTAATACAGCCGTTCATATCTAGTTTTCTGATAATAGCTTTCAGTTAGATTAAAAACTGTTGTTGATAAGGCAACCTTGCCTACGTCGATTTTTAATATTTAATACCTGACATATATCAATTTATTCTCACCATGGCCTTGGAACCGTCCAACTGTTTAAACAGTTTAACTAACTTTTTCCATATTCCTAACATGGATAGTTGTCATAACATTTTGTCTATCTACTCTATCAAACGCATGTTTAAAATCATTATAAGTTGTAAATTAGTATGTTATAGTTAGCACATTTTTCATGTATGCCTCTTATCATATGTATTTGGTCTGTAGTTGATCATTTTGGTCAGAGATCACATTGGTATTCACCAAATATTTCTTCCGAAAATGAATCAAGATGACAATACATAATTGCTGATAATACCCTTTAGGCGACATTTATTATTATTGTGCCCCTATAATTTTTGCGCCTTGTCGTTTATCTCCCCCTTCATACGTAGAAAATATTATTCCTACTCTCCAATCCTTTGTGATGACTTCTAGTGTTCATATGCGTCAGATTATTTTATGGATACGCTTACATAGAACATGTCCACCATTATTTATCAGTTCTGCAGTTATTCCATATGTGCCAAGCGCTTTGTTATTTTTCAGATGTTTTATGACGTATATAATTTCTTTCAATATTGGTTCTACAACTAGTTAATTTACTGTGTGATGAATTATTTCTTTTTTTTTCTGAGTTTAGTAGCTTATAGGAATGCTTCCCGTTTTTGTTCTTGCACACTGGTGTTCTTGTTAAATGTCCTTTGGTGTATCGTTTGGTCTTCTTGCAAAATTTCTAGTCTTTATTCTGTTAGGCGAATATTCAGAACTACGACCAACCAAAGTAGAAATCCCACAGGGCAGTGTTCTGGAAATAATTTCATATTTATTATATGCCTGTGATATCTCTATTACAGAAAACATTAAACTGACTACATTTACAAACAACACTAAAGTACTAGCAGTCGGTGAAATATTCAAAGAAACAACTAGACACCTGCAAAAAGTACTGAACAAAATAAACACTAATAATAAATGAACAATAATAAATGCCGCATAAAAATTAACAAAGGAAAATCTGCTCATATCGATTTTACTTACCAAAAAAATAAATAATTACTAAGTTCGACTTAACAATAAAATCGTCCCGTACAAGGAAACAGTTAAATACTTAGGGCTACATTTGGATAGCAAACTAAAGTGGCAGGAACATATCAGAAACTAAACTGAAAAACTAAACCGAAAATACAAGAAATTATATTTGTTATTAGGTAGAAGCTCACAAATTACAATTAAAAAGAAGGTATTATTTTAGAAACCAATACTCAAACCAGTATACTCCTAGGGTTTACAGTTATGAGGCTTTAGTAGTGACAGTAACTATACTTGCTTACAAAGAGTCCAAAACCGAATACTAAGAAACATATATAAGCCTCAGTGGTATATCCGCAACAATGACCTACATTGGGAACTTAGTATATCAACAATTAAAAAAGAGATAAAGAAGGTTGCCAAAGGTCACAAAAACTGACCCCACAACGAGCTAAACAGAGAAGTGTTAGAACTGTTAGATAATCAAGACCTAATCCGCAGGCTCAAACGCACCAAACCTTTCGAACTTGTGATAGAGGTAAATAAATAAATGTCAGTTTATGGGCAGTGATCCTAGCCATAACAGCAAAGTGTGCAACAATACATATTAGATGGATACAAACAAAAAAGTTCACCCTTATTGTTAATAAAGTTAAGACGTAATTCTGATTATGTATAGCCACCAATACATTTTTATTTGTTCTTAATCTTCTGTACTTTATTATTATTGCAGACCATTAAATATCGCAGGTTATTATTCTAATATTCTAATATCGCAGGTTAGCAAATATTTATTTTATTTTTATAAGTAGAGTGTTAACATTTTACTTATTTCTTCTAATCCCTTGTTTGTTTATACATTATATAAAAGTCTGATTAAATGTAATTGTTTACTATTAGTAAGTTTTAATTAATTTTAAGTATATTTTAAATTTTTTATTTATTTTTGGAATAAATTAAAATATCTTTGCATTATTTTCACAATTTTTAGATCAATTTATTACTGTAGTAATGCTGAGTAATTTACCCAGTGTTAAAGGTTGCGTGTACCAATTTGTTTGTAATAATTTGAGAAATCATAGCAATTTGCACTCGAATTAAACTCCAATCGTTTCTCGAGTACCCCTTTACACTCCTCTCATTATAAAATCATCAGTTGCAACTCATTTCTGCGACAAAAGCCGGCAATTTGCTGGAACTTTGTCAAACAATCCCCAAACCAGAATAACTGTCGTTTGTTGACTCAACGTTTCGACTGTTTCGTGCGCCCCCATTTCCACCGACTAGCAGAAACTAATTACCGAGCAAAATTTGTAGCCATAATTACGAGCTTAAACTCAAAGCACGAACTGACTTGTACATTACATTTTTTTTGATCATTTATATATTATCTTTTAGGTGTTTTGTTCATGTAAATTAGATAGAGGTTCTTTCTAACTACTGTGTGTGAAATTCTAAATAGTGTATGTGTGTGTGTGTGTGTGTGTGTGTGTGTGTGTGTGTGTGTGTGTGTGTGTGTGTGTGTGTGTGTGTGTGTGTGTGTGTGTGTGTGTGTGTGTGTGTGTGTGTGTGTGTGTGTGTGTGTGTGTGTGTGTGTGTGTGTGTGTGTGTGTGTGTGTGTGTGTGTGTGTGTGTGTGTGTGTGTGTGTGTGTGTGTGTGTGTGTGTGTGTGTGTGTGTGTGTGTGTGTGTGTGTGTGTGTGTGTGTGTGTGTGTGTGTGTGTGTGTGTGTGTGTGTGTGTGTGTGTGTGTGTGTGTGTGTGTGTGTGTGTGTGTGTGTGTGTGTGTGTGTGTGTGTGTGTGTGTGTGTGTGTGTGTGTGTGTGTGTGTGTGTGTGTGTGTGTGTGTGTGTGTGTGTGTGTGTGTGTGTGTGTGTGTGTGTGTGTGTGTGTGTGTGTGTGTGTGTGTGTGTGTGTGTGTGTGTGTGTGTGTGTGTGTGTGTGTGTGTGTGTGTGTGTGTGTGTGTGTGTGTGTGTGTGTGTGTGTGTGTGTGTGTGTGTGTGTGTGTGTGTGTGTGTGTGTGTGTGTGTGTGTGTGTGTGTGTGTGTGTGTGTGTGTGTGTGTGTGTGTGTGTGTGTGTGTGTGTGTGTGTGTGTGTGTGTGTGTGTGTGTGTGTGTGTGTGTGTGTGTGTGTGTGTGTGTGTGTGTGTGTGTGTGTGTGTGTGTGTGTGTGTGTGTGTGTGTGTGTGTGTGTGTGTGTGTGTGTGTGTGTGTGTGTGTGTGTGTGTGTGTGTGTGTGTGTGTGTGTGTGTGTGTGTGTGTGTGTGTGTGTGTGTGTGTGTGTGTGTGTGTGTGTGTGTGTGTGTGTGTGTGTGTGTGTGTGTGTGTGTGTGTGTGTGTGTGTGTGTGTGTGTGTGTGTGTGTGTGTGTGTGTGTGTGTGTGTGTGTGTGTGTGTGTGTGTGTGTGTGTGTGTGTGTGTGTGTGTGTGTGTGTGTGTGTGTGTGTGTGTGTGTGTGTGTGTGTGTGTGTGTGTGTGTGTGTGTGTGTGTGTGTGTGTGTGTGTGTGTGTGTGTGTGTGTGTGTGTGTGTGTGTGTGTGTGTGTGTGTGTGTGTGTGTGTGTGTGTGTGTGTGTGTGTGTGTGTGTGTGTGTGTGTGTGTGTGTGTGTGTGTGTGTGTGTGTGTGTGTGTGTGTGTGTGTGTGTGTGTGTGTGTGTGTGTGTGTGTGTGTGTGTGTGTGTGTGTGTGTGTGTGTGTGTGTGTGTGTGTGTGTGTGTGTGTGTGTGTGTGTGTGTGTGTGTGTGTGTGTGTGTGTGTGTGTGTGTGTGTGTGTGTGTGTGTGTGTGTGTGTGTGTGTGTGTGTGTGTGTGTGTGTGTGTGTGTGTGTGTGTGTGTGTGTGTGTGTGTGTGTGTGTGTGTGTGTGTGTGTGTGTGTGTGTGTGTGTGTGTGTGTGTGTGTGTGTGTGTGTGTGTGTGTGTGTGTGTGTGTGTGTGTGTGTGTGTGTGTGTGTGTGTGTGTGTGTGTGTGTGTGTGTGTGTGTGTGTGTGTGTGTGTGTGTGTGTGTGTGTGTGTGTGTGTGTGTGTGTGTGTGTGTGTGTGTGTGTGTGTGTGTGTGTGTGTGTGTGTGTGTGTGTGTGTGTGTGTGTGTGTGTGTGTGTGTGTGTGTGTGTGTGTGTGTGTGTGTGTGTGCACCGATATTTGTGGTAACGTGTGTGAACATATTCCTGTATTATGGTAACTTCGTAAATTGTGGTAACTTACACACGTTACCACAATTTCATTCCCCAACATTTTCTTTGTTTTAGTAGTATTTACTGTCTAAATAACTTTAAATACTCTTTTTTCTTATGTGCTTTTAATAGATATTGTTTTTAATACATAGGATCGAATAGAGCTTAAATAAAAATTGTATTACGCCGATTCTGCGTATGTTGCCAGAAATCAGGTTGAGGCAGATTGAATTTACACACGTAATTGTGGCATCGTGGGCGTGGTCGTAAAGTGGCGCCCTCTGAGATGGCCTTGCGGTGTTGCCCATTTCAGTTGAAATAAAATGATTTTTATTTCGATTTTGGGAATAAAACGTGCAAGTGTGTGAAAGGTGCCACAAAAGTGCAACAATTTTCTTATACGCGATGGCGATGTTGACCAGAAATAATAGAATATTAATTTATGGAAAGATTAAAGGAATACTAACTTTAAAAAAAAAAGCGTATTATTTCTCCAAAAATTATAGTTAGATTGGGTATCAGATACTAATTAAAATAAAGTTTTCTATATTCAGTGATGTGATGTGGCCATTCGTATAACTTTTCACACCTACTTTTCATGCAAATTATGTAAGTTTGACTTATGAAAATTACACTTTAAGAGTTCTGTAGACCCGTATAAAAAAAATATAAAATTGGTCGTCTATTCATCCGTCCGTCTGACTCTGTTACACAAAATGTATTTCGAATCTACGAAACCGATTAAATTGAAATTTGGTGCATATGACCCAGTTGCGAATAGTTATGTGAAAAATAAACTTTTAAGTATAAATAAAACTGAAATACTATGCCTTAAATTTTAGATCAAATTAAAGGGTCTGTTGTGAGTTATTCAAGTTAAAATTTTTATTACGTCTAAGACAATTTAAAATTGGAGTTGAAATAGCAGCTGCATGAACTTTCCATTATCAATGAATAAAAGACTTATCACAAGAATTGCTTCCGACCAGCCTGGAGAAAAACTTTTGGAATTATTGTTGGTAGAGTCCTCACTATACATTTTCGGACATATGGAAACTATTTTATTTTTAATTGAAGAATTTTTTTTAAATCTTAGAAAACTATAATTTTAGAGTCAAATGATATAAAATGCTTTTCAAACATCTCCCTCAGTTATTGCAAATAAGAATTTCAAAATGCTAATCTTGGATCTTTTTTTAAATATAATGGGAGATTATATGATACCCTCTTTTTAGAGGTTTGTATAATAACTTAAAACACAAATCAAAGCGTTGCCACAAAAATGACGGCTGTTAAATTTGAGCGTTTTTATACAATATGCCGTTTTTTAACTCAACAACCAATTATCAAAACACTATAGCATTTATTGTTTACTTTCTGATCTGATGGAGATTAGTATCAAATGATATTTTGAAATTCAAAGACAAAAATCAGGCTGTGTATGCCAGACAAAAAGGTGTGGGTTCGAGTCCCATTGTAGGCCGGATTTTTCTTCCCCAATTTTCTAATATGATTTGATAACGCTATAGTAATTTGTATCAATCTTCTTCTCTCAGAAGAACCTATCCAGTTATGTAATAAAGTATGGAACATTCCATTTAAAAACAATGCTCAGGATATGTCAATGTTCGTCAACAAACAATTTTTCGACGTTCGAAATCGACGTTTAAAGAAAAAATGATAATAACACACAATAAAAAAATAAATCGTTATCGTGTTATAAAGCAATTTAAACAAAAATTATTAACTTCAACTGCTTCTAGATCGTCTTTTTAAAAGTAGCGATTTTATGTTCAGTAGACCTTATAAAATGTCAATAACTCTGGTTAAAATTTAAAGTAAAAAAATCTTTTTTACGTCACCATCTTCTACTTACAACTGAAATAAAAAAGTGTTATGTTATGTTTTTACTAAACTCTGACCACTTTGAGAATTTTCCACCTCTAAACCAATCTTATTCGGAAAAGTTCCCGCAAACTTAATATTCGAGCCAGCGAAATTAAAAAAATATATTTTTGAAATACCACAGTGTTCTGCTAGATTTTTATGAATTTATTGCCACCCTAGTAATTTTTCACTTCTCAACTACCCCTTATGGGAAGTCAATAATTCTGTTGGGATAATATTAAAGTGAAAAAATCTTCTTTTGCAATTTCACCGTCTTCCACTTATAACTGAAATGAAAAAGTGTTTTAAGTTTTTACTAAACCTTGACCACCCTGATAATTTTCCACCCCTAAATCAATCTTATTTGGAAACGTTTCCGCTAGCTTAATATTCGAGGCAGTGAATTAAAAAAGAAAATTTTGAAATATCACAGTATTCTGCTAGGTTTTTACGAATTTATTAGTACTTTAGTAATTTTTATCCCAAGACTAACCCTAGTGAGGAGTCAATAATTCTGGTAGGTTAAAATTAAAGGGGTAGAATTTTTTTGTAATTATACTGCACTTTATTCAAAATAAGAAACTGATCTGTTTTTAGTAAATGTTAACCAACTACACGTTTTTACTAAATGTTAACCAACCACACCAATTCTATCAGCCACACATTTACTGTTAAAAATACTATGCCTTAAATTTTAGATCAAATTAAAGGGTCTGTTGTGAGTTATTCAAGTTAAAATTTTTATTACGTCTAAGACAATTTAAAATTGGAGTTGAAATAGCAGCTGCATGAACTTTCCATTATCAATGAATAAAAGACTTATCACAAGAATTGCTTCCGACCAGCCTGGAGAAAAACTTTTGGAATTATTGTTGGTAGAGTCCTCACTATACATTTTCGGACATATGGAAACTATTTTATTTTTAATTGAAGAATTTTTTTTAAATCTTAGAAAACTATAATTTTAGAGTCAAATGATATAAAATGCTTTTCAAACATCTCCCTCAGTTATTGCAAATAAGAATTTCAAAATGCTAATCTTGGATCTTTTTTTAAATATAATGGGAGATTATATGATACCCTCTTTTTAGAGGTTTGTATAATAACTTAAAACACAAATCAAAGCGTTGCCACAAAAATGACGGCTGTTAAATTTGAGCGTTTTTATACAATATGCCGTTTTTTAACTCAACAACCAATTATCAAAACACTATAGCATTTATTGTTTACTTTCTGATCTGATGGAGATTAGTATCAAATGATATTTTGAAATTCAAAGACAAAAATCAGGCTGTGTATGCCAGACAAAAAGGTGTGGGTTCGAGTCCCATTGTAGGCCGGATTTTTCTTCCCCAATTTTCTAATATGATTTGATAACGCTATAGTAATTTGTATCAATCTTCTTCTCTCAGAAGAACCTATCCAGTTATGTAATAAAGTATGGAACATTCCATTTAAAAACAATGCTCAGGATATGTCAATGTTCGTCAACAAACAATTTTTCGACGTTCGAAATCGACGTTTAAAGAAAAAATGATAATAACACACAATAAAAAAATAAATCGTTATCGTGTTATAAAGCAATTTAAACAAAAATTATTAACTTCAACTGCTTCTAGATCGTCTTTTTAAAAGTAGCGATTTTATGTTCAGTAGACCTTATAAAATGTCAATAACTCTGGTTAAAATTTAAAGTGAAAAAATCTTTTTTACGTCACCATCTTCTACTTACAACTGAAATAAAAAAGTGTTATGTTATGTTTTTACTAAACTCTGACCACTTTGAGAATTTTCCACCTCTAAACCAATCTTATTCGGAAAAGTTCCCGAAAAATATATTTTTGAAATACCACAGTGTTCTGCTAGATTTTTATGAATTTATTGCCACCCTAGTAATTTTTCACTTCTCAACTACCCCTTATGGGAAGTCAATAATTCTGTTGGGATAATATTAAAGTGAAAAAATCTTCTTTTGCAATTTCACCGTCTTCCACTTATAACTGAAATGAAAAAGTGTTTTAAGTTTTTACTAAACCTTGACCACCCTGATAATTTTCCACCCCTAAATCAATCTTATTTGGAAACGTTTCCGCTAGCTTAATATTCGAGGCAGTGAATTAAAAAAGAAAATTTTGAAATATCACAGTATTCTGCTAGGTTTTTACGAATTTATTAGTACTTTAGTAATTTTTATCCCAAGACTAACCCTAGTGAGGAGTCAATAATTCTGGTAGGTTAAAATTAAAGGGGTAGAATTTTTTTGTAATTATACTGCACTTTATTCAAAATAAGAAACTGATCTGTTTTTAGTAAATGTTAACCAACTACACGTTTTTACTAAATGTTAACCAACCACACCAATTCTATCAGCCACACATTTACTATATTTTTTGTGTTTTACTATATTTTTAACAGACTAGTCATTTTTTTCTCGACTACTTAAATTAAAAAGCATTCTCAAATGTTACTCGGTGCTAAATAATATATACTTTTTAAATGTTTAAATATATTGAATATTTCAAATATAGAATAGTCTAAATATTGAAAATATGAAAATACTTTGTTACAAAAATTATAAATTTTAACTGTTTTAAAAAAGTTACTCGGATTCGCGACGTGAGTACCCTTTTATGAATATAAAATAACTGAAATCAAGTTGAGTTTTAGTAAATACAATGGAATTGTTATATTTAACATAATACTTAGCAGGTAAGAAATATTCAAATTCCAATAATTTTATTACATCCATTACTTTAATTAGCTAATTGTAAAGGCGGATCGAGACACCTTGCACACCTATTGTTAAAAGATACCGGATAGGTACCTGAAAATTTGGAAAAAAGCTTAGATATTAAATATTTTATTATTATTTAAATAATAAGGGTATTAAATATACTGTTTAGGTTAGTTGTATAACATAAAGAGTTTATATTACTTGGAAAACATTTTAGCAGATAAATATTTTAAGAATATTCAAATAAGACGGAAATTACAAGTTGGACAGAACAGCTAGTTTAGATTATTTGAGTAGTAAAATAGATTTATATTAGCTGCATTTCAAAAATTTAAATATATTTATATTATTTAATTTTATGTCGATATTATATTTATTGTCAGTTGGATATAGGTAAAAATTAACAGAGTATTGGGGTATTAATGGGTTAGTTAAGGGGTGAAAAATTACTAGGGTGGTAATAAATTCACAAAAACCTATCAGAACATGATGGTATTTTAAAACTATTTTTTTAAATTTCGCTGTCTCGAATATTAAGCTAGTAAGAACTTTGCTAAATAAGATTGATTTAGGGGGGAAAATGATTAGGATGGTCAAAGTTTAGTAAAAACTTAACAGCAGAACACTACTGTTTTATTTCAGTTATAAGTACAGGGCGGTGAAATTTTAAAGAATATTTTTTCTCCTTAAATTTTAACGTAACAGAATTATTGACTTCCGATAGGAGTAAATTGAGGGGTGAATAATTACTAGGGTGGTAATGAATTTGTAAAATCCTAGCAGAACACTGTGGCATTTCAAAAATATTTTTTTTCCAATTCCACTTGCTCGGATATTAAGCTAGCAGTAACGTTTTCAAATAAGATTGGTTTATCATAATTCCGTCTTTACAACCTTACGTGGGTCCTAGCCTCCTCAAGAATTTCTCTCCAGTCGTCCCCAACCCTCGCCTTTCTCTCTCCGCCAAGCACGTATTCCCATATTTTTCATGTCTTTATCGATGTTATCAAGGAACCTTGTTCTAGGTCTTCCTCTTCTTCTCTGACCAATGGGTCTATCAAGGAGCGTTTTCTAGCTGGGTCATTTTGTTCCATCCGCATTACATGCCCTATTCACCTCAGACGTTCCAAGATTAGTTTAGGGGAGTAGAACAGAACACTTTTTATTTTATTTAAAAGTAATAATTTATAAATGGGTGAAAAAATATGGCATAGGCAAAAATATTTTTTTTTTAAATTCTGCCAGTTTGAACCGTATGCCAGGAGAATCGCTCCCCTTAAGGGTGGTTCGGTGGTGAAAAATTATGATGGTAGTAATTAATTAGTGAAAAATGTGTGAAAAAAAATGTCATAGACAAAAAGTTTTTTGTTTGAATCCTGCTAGCTTGAACTTTAAGGCAGCAGAATTACTCCACTTAAGGGTGGTTTGGTGGTCAAAAATTAGTGAAAAATCGGTGAAAAAATATTGCAAAGGTTAAATCGGATTTAGCTTATGTGCCCCCGCAAGCTTAATGGTCCTATAAAAAATGCTGAAGCACGTCGAATATAAATATGCGCTTTTTAAATATACTGGACAAGGTGACTCAGGCAAGCCTACCATAGTCTAAAAGCTTTACTTTTAATGGAACTTCCTGTATATTTTACTATTCTTAAAAGCTCCTTAATAACCCGATCTCAACCAACTATGTCATGTAGAGTCTATTATGAGTATTAAAGGGTAGTTAATATGTTGAAATTAAACAGTGTGGAAACCACTTATGGAATAAAATTGTTTGTGTCCTTGAATCTTCTGCCCTTATGATCATCTTGTACATTTAAATTCATGTTTAAAGAGCACATTTGAATTTAAAAGTAACAGGTGAGGCGTTTTTTATAATTTTCTAAAATAAGGACGCAAACAATTGTATTCCATGAGTAGTTTACACACTGTATAATTTTAAAATTCCACCCTGTATTATTCATAATACATGATATAGTTTGTCGAGATCAGGTTATTAAGCAGCTTTTAAAAATAAAAAATATACAGGGAAGTCTATTAAAAATAAAACTTATGCAGTATGCTAGGCATGCGTGAATTACCCTGTACATTTAAATTTTTCCTTAAAAGGCACACATTTATATGTATTAAAAGTCGACGGGTGTCATCGTTTTTTATATTTTTTTTTAAAGGACAGAAATAACTCTATTCTATTATATAGGGGGATCCACATATATTATATTATATATAATAGTAATAATAATAATAAATTGCCTTTATTTAGTCTGTAAAAATTTACAAACACGAGATACATGAGGCGAAGTCTAACTAGAGCTACTCTACTTAACCTCAAGTTTACAAAGTCAGTTTGAAATAAGTAGAACATGAAAAAAAAATGATTTATAAATTGACATAAATGATAATATAATATTGAAATGATAGAAATAATCATGTGGCTACTAGAAAAATAAGATAAAGAAAATAATTTGTGATGTTATGTGATAAATGATATGAATGATAAATAAAAACAAAAAAAAATTCTAATGGTAACAATAACGACAACAATATACTATATAATAATAATAACGTTACTGCGATTGTAGGTAAAAATTTCTTATAATGCCGCTTCATGAAATCAAGAGATTTACCTCTTAAATTTTTTGTTAAACTATTAAACACTAAAACAGCGTTGTAAGTAAACGATCGCTGGAAAATAGCTAGTCTATATCTTGGCAGCATAAGACTATGAGGATATCTCAGATCCAGATTATGAGCGTCTCCACGAAATACTAATTTGTTCTTTAAATAAATAGGATTTGACGACGAAATAATTCGATATATCAATGAGGCGAGGTGATATTTGTATAAATTATCTATGGTTAAAATTGAAGTTCTTTTATTTTGCATGATATACGATCATATTTTCTTATGCCAAAGACAAATCTGCAACAATTATTTTCAATTTTTTGCAACTTTAATTTCGTAACCTGATTTAAGCAAGGGTAAAATACCAAGAGCCCATAATTAAGAATTGACATTACGATAGTTGCACAAAGTAACTTACGCAATTTAAAGTTTAAAATGCCTGTACTTCTATACAGTTGACGCATAACTAAATAGCATTTTTTTACTAAAAGGGTGACATGCTCTTGAAAACGTAGCGTAGGTACAGTCATATATGACTCCTAAGTTTTTACAACTATTAACATTTTTTAGAGGTTCATTTTTTATAATTAGTTTTAAGTTATCCTGAACAGTGTTAGGTTCAAAAGAGAAATACAGTTGTGTGTCATCTAAAAAAGAGTGCAATTTTAGATTATTTAAAGATTTATACAGATCGGAAATATATATTTAAAAAAGAAGAGGACCAAGAACCGAACCTTGAGGCACCTCTGAATTGACAGATGCAAATTCTGATGAATTATTATCGATTATGACTTTTGATAACGATTTACCAAATAAAATTTGAAAAACTGTAAGGAGGTATCATTAAATCCAAAATATTTCAATTTAGCACACAGAAGAGCGTGATCAATAGTGTCGAAGGCTTTAGAAAAATCAAGCACGATGACTGAGGTTGCTTTTCCTGCATCAAATGATCGAAGTATATTATCTGTTAAGTCAAGAAGCAGGGTCGTTGTACTAAACTCTTTTCTAAATCCTGATTGTATATACGTAACTACATTATTTCTAAAAATATAATCGTATATCTGTTTATAGGTAACCTTTTCTAAAATTTTTGACAGTCCCGGTAAAATGCTTATTTTGGGCGAAGATCAGTAAGTGATTCAGGTTTATTTGATTTGGGCAGTGGTTTTACCAAAGCGTATTTCCAAGTGTCCGGAAAATAACCTACCTCCAAAGAACAATTTATAATGTGCATAATATAAGGAGCAGTAATAAAAAGGGAGAGTTGTAGCATCTTTGCAGAAATATTATCACATCCATATCCAACAGCTTCCGAATTTAACTTCATCAATAGTGGCCATTTTAAACGAGAAAACAATATCTGGGTTGAAAATATTTGACTGATACCATTGGGTTGTCTCAAGACAACAATTTACAGGGCTAAAGACAGATGTAAAATAATTATTTATAGATATAGGATCTTTAAGCTCCTGAGGGATCTCTATAACTGGTTTATTTACAATTTTGAATAACCTCATAGCTTTCCAAAGATCTTTTTTAATCAAAGAAGCAGACCGATAATTTAAGTAACCATTCTTCTCCAGACGGACTGCGTTAGTAACTGCATTTCGAAGATCTTTATAGTAACTATAGTCGAAGACGTTTTTAGTTTTCTTATATTTAATTCTAAAATATTATAACACTATCGTACACTAAATAAAAAAATGTAATGTAACCAACAGAGTATCCGTATCACAGAAAAGGTAAAGCAACAACTTATTCCTATAACAAATATGGCAACATGGCTTTCAAACACACTGTATATACAGCAATACTTATGGAACCCCCAAACACAGAAAATGTGTTACGGATATATTTGTGGCATCTTTTGCACACAGTTTCTGATGACAAAATAATTGTGGAATCCGGTGCCACAATTATATTCGTCGATAATATTAGAACCATGGAGTGTATCAAAGCAATTCCTATCCATAAACACTCTGCACGACGGGTGCCAGTATCATGGTATGTTTACACCGATTTGCCACAATTGAGGATATAGTATGTGATGCCACAAATATTGCGAAACGTGTATAGGTGTGTGTGTGTGTGTGTGTGTGTGTGTGTGTGTGTGTGTGTGTGTGTGTGTGTGTGTGTGTGTGTGTGTGTGTGTGTGTGTGTGTGTGTGTGTGTGTGTGTGTGTGTGTGTGTGTGTGTGTGTGTGTGTGTGTGTGTGTGTGTGTGTGTGTGTGTGTGTGTGTGTGTGTGTGTGTGTGTGTGTGTGTGTGTGTGTGTGTGTGTGTGTGTGTGTGTGTGTGTGTGTGTGTGTGTGTGTGTGTGTGTGTGTGTGTGTGTGTGTGTGTGTGTGTGTGTGTGTGTGTGTGTGTGTGTGTGTGTGTGTGTGTGTGTGTGTGTGTGTGTGTGTGTGTGTGTGTGTGTGTGTGTGTGTGTGTGTGTGTGTGTGTGTGTGTGTGTGTGTGTGTGTGTGTGTGTGTGTGTGTGTGTGTGTGTGTGTGTGTGTGTGTGTGTGTGTGTGTGTGTGTGTGTGTGTGTGTGTGTGTGTGTGTGTGTGTGTGTGTGTGTGTGTGTGTGTGTGTAAAAAATAACAAGCAAATGTTTTTCATTTTATTGAGGTAGGAGATAAGAGAGCTTTTGTTTCCGTTGCAGGCTCTGGTGAGAAACTAATCAGTGGTTCTAACAAATAATTGGGATTAGCATTTTTATTTAGATCGACTGACTTCTAAATATCACTGTAACCATCGTTGTGCTCCAAAGTGACGATCTTGGTGTAAAATTTATTTTACGCATTTTAGATATAGCACCCATTCAAATTTAACTTTGATAGTCTTGAAGATACTCCGTTTAATTGTTCAAGACACAAATTTTTCAATCATATCATTTACTTGAAAGGAATTATGTTTTCTGCAGTTTCCAATTAAACCAATCCATTCGTCTAATGTTTAGATTTTAGTTTGTTTCTTTTAAACTCGACTAATAAAAGAAAAGTCACAATCAATGGGTCAATCAAATACATATGACCTGTAACGATATAATAGATATAAATTTCTTGAATATTCGGCAGCATATTTACCATGTACATCGTAAAAAAGCCATATTTCAGTTGCTGTTTTGACCACCGCAACAGTCACTTAAAAGTTTTAGTGTCATAGCGGACATGGGGATATTATTTTTAAAATACTGGTACAAACAACTAGTTACTTCCTGGAACCCTCTAGCACACTTAGTTTCATACCACAAAATTTAGAGATACTTTTTCTCCATCATGATAATAGTAATGTATTCCAAAGTTAAGGATGAGCAGTTGTCTTAAAAGTACACCTCTCCTGTATTTAGATGGGGCAATGGAAGTGTCCGTTTTAAATTAAAAGAAACTAATACATTCGCACTTCTGGTGTGTAGTTATTTTATTTAAAAATCATATAAGCTTTTTCTAGCTTTTGCAGCGATGTCAATGTGCATTTTCTTTTTTTCTGTAATTTGTATACATTTTGTCTCATCATTTTTAGAATTTAAAGCAATTTGAAAGGCATCACAAAATTTGCATGTGTCCTTTATGGAGATATAGAAATGCATGTTGAATTCTCCTCTTCTTGAAATTTTCCTTCAGCCTCAAATTTATTTTTGAATAAAGTATACATTTGTATTACAGTCAATGTAGAATCAATACGACTTGAAATATTATTTCTGGAACTTTCCTTATTCTCTCATATGGAGATGATAGAGTGCTACCATCGCGATTTTTAATCCTTAAGGCTCAGTCCAAGCGGTGATTTTTTATTTGGAACACTCGCAGAAAAAAACACTTGCAAAGCTTTTGCTTATTTAACACAAATAATCTAGTACATAGTGTGCACCTAGCTGGTTCTGATTGATGCCTGCATCGTTTACGTGGTCTGTTTGGTACTATTATTTTTACAGCGCTGCACAACTAACTGTTTAAGCATCCCAGGATTTTAACTCTTTAGACAAAATCATTTATGAATTTTTTCCTGGATGTCACTAGATCCAGGAAAATGCTCTAATTTTCATACGCTTGCAATCCATCAGAAATAATTCTACGGTACAAGGTGTTCCAACATTATAATTTTAAGTATGCAACCTACTTTGAACTAATAATAACAAGAAAATAACAAACACGTGCACAGTATCGCTTTTGCTCGCAATTGGGTTACGAATCAGCAGATTACAGTGTTGTCAATACAGCAACGTTTGTCGTGTAAAACGACAACATCAAATTATAGAATTCAATAATATCCAATTAAATTATAAACCGTATTTTAAATTATAACATATTGATGGTTGCTACAGTTATTATCAATTAAATTTTAACATATTTAATTTTACATGTTGCTGGCTAGTGTCATATTTAGACACATACCTCCGGTTACATTGAATGCTTTGATCAGACTTCCGTTCTAATATGACATTTTAATCAGTTGCTGTCAACAAGTCCTCACAGACACTTCGTCTAAGGACTAGTAACTCCAGTGGAGTCTCACGTTGCCATGTAATCAATTTCTTTTGTAACTTAAACATTATAATTTTTAATTATCAAAAATTTTACTCAAAGTTAATCAAACAACATTTTAAAGGGTTTTTACCCATATAGTTAGTGGCTTTAAACTTTTATTAACACACACTTTTTGTAATGTAATAACCTTGGTCAAAATTTTAAATTTCACGATTGATTCAATTATAGTGGTTATAGTTTTTACGATAGCACCGACGATGGAATAGTTATTCCGAAAACGTTATGTAATGTAGCCCGATAGGGTTTTTATTATTATACCTTTTATAAAGCAATTAGGATAGCAATTTAAATAGGTTTTTTTGTGATACATGGTATACAACCAACTACAGGAATTTAATTTCCTTCTGGACTATAGAATTTATCTTATATTCTAATAATAACTAAAGTGGCCAATCTTACACATCGTTACTTGGACCACTTTTGAAAAATTTCAATATTAATTTTTCTGACAAAGCTAAACTAAGACATTGTGTATGTCTTTGTTTAAATTTCGATATTTAACATAGACCACTTCATAACAGATCGATTTTGGCTTCTAATATCTAAATTTAATAGAAAAAGCTAGCTTCATGACTCAAGAGAAAGAAAATACATAAAATATTAGAATAAGACCTGTTGCGTTAGATTCAATAGATTCGAGAATTTTTTCTCCAAGAAAAAGGAAATGAACAAAAAGTCGTATTGACCGAAAATTTAATGGTTCATCTTTTCTTATATTAAAAGAAATATATGTATAAAATTTTAAAATTCTACGGTTTTTTTTAAGTGTTATTGCACAAACATATGGACAGATGTACGATTTCAATAAGGTTATGTTGAGTCCTTAATAATTATATATATATATATATATATATATATATATATATATATATATATATATATATATGTGATGAGTATTATTTGTGAGCAATTAGTGTTTTTTAATTATATACGGTTTTTATCGCGGTTCTCAAAGAATTAGTTTGTAAGCACTTTTTGAAATTATCTTTATTATATCTATTATGAAACACACATATATATCTAACATAACCAATGTAAAGTTTAAAATAAACTATCTTTAAATTAAAATTCTTATGAAACTAAATAAATTAAATAGATAATGTAAATTTTAAACAAACTATCTTTAAAATTGAAATTCTTATGATACTAACTAAATTATATTAACAAAATTTTGTACCTTTCTTTCACTGAATGCCTAAATAAAATGTTCTCCAAAATAAAGATTTTAATAACCACTCAATGTCTTCGTTCTCAGCCTCGGTTATCCTTGTTTTTGTGAAATTACTTTTTCCAATTATCAGCTTCCACCAATTTAAAATATTTTTCTTCTTAACAGCATTTATATATATTCTTCTTTTCAATATACCAATATCCAATCACCAAATATATTATATAATTTTAATTTTCAATTAATACTTCCTTCCATTATCCAATTACCATTTTTACATAACATAATTTTTAATCTTCAATAATATTATCTTTATACTGTTTCTTAATCTTCATTGAACATCTGGACCTTCTGACTGACTATCTTGAACTTACTGAACAATTGACTTCACTAACTAAATGTGTCTATCTTCTAACTAACTTTCTTACTAACTGACTGGCCTCATAGTAACTGTAACTCTGAATCCAAATCACCGGGTATTTATATCTTTTTCCATGTTCCAGAATCATCTGGCAAGAAATCATATTCGAATTGTTCTATATGATTGTTCTCGAAAAAGTATATGTTCTGGTTATGTCCATTTCACAGACATAACCATATTCGAGAACGTTCCACCGTAAACAAAGGTTAAATTCTGTATTCTAGAGAATTCTTTACTATTTTATCGAGAATTTTATCGACATTTAGGCTTTTCAGATCAGAATCAGTAACTTAAACACTTCAATTTAATAAACTACACATTTTAAACTAACATATTATTATAACCCCACTTTATATTCCTAAATTCTTATTCAACTGTCATTTAAATGTATAGTTGGTTGCCTATGCACATGGCTCACTTAAATATATTTACAATATTATAATTATTAAAAAAAAACTTTTTACACTTATTATATGCTAATTTCTTAAGAATACCCTCATATAAATAATTTTTATAAAATTCTCTAGTATATAACTTATTAAAATAGTTCGAATTCGTTAGTCAAGGTGGGTGGACGTATTCGAGTTTTGTGAATTAGCTGGTGATTGTTTCTTGTAAAATATAAGAAGTGTAATTAGTTGTTAGTTTTGGTATTGATATTTACGGAGAGCATATTAGAGTTTTTTAAGGCGTAAGTGATGTCAGAAAAAACGGGCGGCGATAAGCCGCCCGATGAAAAAAACACTGATAGTGATAATAGCAGGTATGTTCAGCAAATAGATATGAATAACAGTTATAGACCAGGAGATAATGGCCCATTTTATGTGTTTGTGGAACATAAAAATAAAAATTTAGGGAGACTTTTTCCAATTAAAATAGGGCACTTTCTACTTAAAGATGAAATTTTAAAAAAAGATGTAATAGACATTAAACCGGTAGGAGTTAATAGGGTAAAGGTTATTTTTAATACCTTAGAAATAGCCAATAGTTTAGTTAACCACGAAGTTATATTAAAAAATGAGTTAATAGCATTTATACCTAAATTCTACACTCACAAAAAAGGAGTTGTCAGGATGGTAGATACTTTCTTTTCTGAAGAATATTTATTAACGGCTATCAAATCAAACAAACAGGTATCAAGTGTCAATCGTATGAAAAGGAAAATTATAGACTCTGATGGAAACGTAGTTTTGGTAAATAGACAAATGATAATAGTAGAATTTTTAGGAAATGAAATTCCAAAATGTATACAAATAAATTTATGCAATTTTCATGTTGAACCTTACATACAACCCGTTGTACAGTGTTTCAAATGTCTGAGATATGGCCACTCAGCTAGACAATGTAAATCAAAAAATGAGAGATGCCAAAAGTGTACAGATACAAGTCATACAAAAGAGGATTGTAAAGAAAATAATTTGTGTATTTATTGTAATAATAACGACCACCCCTCAATTTCACGTATTTGTCCTGTATATGCAAAGCAAAAGGGGATAAAACAAATTATGTCAGTTGAAAACATTTCTTTTAAAGAAGCCGAAAATATATACAATAATCCATCATATGCGAAGGTGGCTACGAATAACCGTTTCTCTATTTTAAACAACGATAACAATTTTCCAACTTTACCGAATACTTCTGGCGACAGTCCATCATCTAATAGTACTTTTAAAAAACCAAAACCAGCTTCTAAAGTGAAGACTGTTAAAACAATTAAACGAACACACCCAACCTCTCCTACACCAGATACGATGCCTGTAAAAAAATCTTTTAAACCTAGTCAAAAACCTAAACCCATTATACCAAACCCCTACAGAGAAGAATTTATGGACTATAAAGAGAAAACTATAATGTCAATTACCTCCTTCATAAATAAATTTTAAAAAAAATTTCAATTACCACCAAATACTCTCATGGAATCTAATATCCGGGACTTTGTAGAAAGTGCGTTTGTTCCAAGTGATCCAAATGATGCCATGGAAACATATAGTGAATCAGATTCAAGTGAAAAACTATTTTACTGATTAAACTTTAAAAATGGCTAATAAACAAACAATTAAAAACCAATTAGTAATTTTGCAGTGGAATAGTAGATCAATAACATCTAATAAAAATAATTTGTTAAATTACCTTAATAAAAACCATGTTGATATCATCATACTTTCCGAAACTTGGCTTAGGTCTAATAGTAATTTTAATATTAAGGGATATAACTTCATTAAAAGGTGTCGTGATGACGGATATGGCGGAGTTGGTATATTTATCTTAGAAACAATTAACTACCAAGAAAGTGAAATAATTCAAAATTTTTCAAGGGGCATTGAAGGATGTGCAGTATTTATTCCAGATATAAATATTTCTTTCGTTTCAGTATACAAACCTTCAGACATAGCAGCCACAAAAAAGATTGGTTAAACTTATTGGTACAGTTTGATATCTCTCGTACAATTTTTTGCGGCGATTTTAATGTACACCATTACAGGTGGGGCCCTATTCCGGAAGATCGCGGGGGAAAGGATTTAACAGAAGATTTAAATTTTTTGGAACTAATTACTTTAAATGATGGATCGCCCACTAGAGTTAATCCCAATGGTAATCACTCTGCAGTTGATTTAACTCTTATCTCCCCTTTTTTGGCAGATTTGGTAAATTGGTCCGTATATCAAGACACTTTAGGTTCTGATCACTACCCTATTCAGATTCAGCTTCAAATTGCTCCCATATCTATCGAAATCAATCCGGCAACCAAGTGGAATGACGGTCGTGCCGATTGGTCAGCCTTTCAAGCATTTATTGAAAATGAAATCAGTTCAAATTTATCTCTAAATGATTCAGATAACTGTCAAATAACAAAAAAATTATTTGAAGTTATATCTTCAGCAGCATCTGCATCCATGCCCGTTAAAAAACCTTTCATTCCTTCTGTCCCAAGGCCCTATTGGTGGGACAAAGAATGTTCTGATATAGCTGAAAGTCGCTCCCACGCACTTAAATTGTTCAGAAGACAAGGAAATATTACAAATTATCTGAATTACCAAAATATCGCAGCAAAGGCTAAACTCATTTTCAAGTTAAAACAAAAAAATAGTTGGATAACCTTTCTTAATCAACTCAATAGATCTACACCCCTTTCAAACATTTGGAATTGTGTAAAAGCTATAAGAAACAAATATCATAAACAAAAGAAACCTCGCCTTCGGTCTCTAATGTCAATGTAGACAATCAAAAAAATTTTCATTTTTGTTCTACTTCAGATACTATGTCTAAAACTTTTACTTATTCAGAGTTAATTTTGGCATTAAACCAAACCAGAAGCACGGCTCCCGGTTTGGATGGTTTCACATATAAAATTTTACACAATCTTCCAGTTTCAGCTAAACAAATAATTTTAAAAATTTTTAACAACTGGTGGGTAAAACAAGATTATGCTGAGGATTTAAAAAATATTGCTATATGTTTAATTAAAAAACCATCTAAAGATCCAAAATTACCCTCATCATATCGACCTATATCGTTAATGTCTTGTCTGACCAAGACTTTTGAACGCATGATTAAGTTTCGCCTAGAACATTTTATTGAAAGCAATTCTCTCCTACCCACTACACAGTATGGATTTCGGAGAGGCCGTAGTACGATAGATGCATTGACCCATATGGTTACAGATGCACAAATATGCTTATCTGATAACAAATACATGTTATGCCTATTTGTGGATCTAAAAGGTGCATATGATGTGGTCGATTTGAGTATTTTAAAAACAAAATTGTGTAAAATGGGTATCAGCAAACAGGTATCAAATAACTTAATAAATTTGTTTCTAAACAGAAAAATTTATATTCGTGACCACAGAAATGTACTCCACGGGCCAAGAACAGTATATAACGGTTTGCCGCAGGGATCAATATTGAGTCCACTTTTATTTAATGTATACACAGCAGAGCTGCATAGTTTGATGAATGACACTATAAAAGTTATACAGTACGCGGATGATATTTGTTTCTATACTATCCATAGTTCATATGAACGATGTATTACAGATTTAGAGTATATTTTTTGCTGCATGCGTGATTGGTTATATACTATGGGTTTTAGTGTTGCACAGCAAAAGACAGCGGTTATGTGTCTTACTAGGCATAGACTTAAAACACCCGATTTGTATCCCATAGGTGATTTTACTATACCGTAGTGAAAGAATATAAATATCTTGGCATCCATATGGATAATAAACTCCTATGGACCAGCCACATAAAACACGTAAAGCAAAAATGTGAGAAAGGGCTCAATCTTCTGCGTGTAGTTTCTAAATATAAATGGGGTGCAGATGTTAAAATATCTCTTACTTTTTACAAGTCATACATCCGCTCAATAATAGATTATGGATGTACTATTTATGCCTCAACTAGCAAATCAAACTTATTAATCTTAGACAGAATTCAATATAAGGCAATTAAAATAAGTCTAGGAATTATGATGTCGTCACCGAATTGTGCAGTTCTCGCTGAAGCACAAGAACCGCCTTTGTGCCTTCGAAGAGAGTACTTAGCTAATAAACAGCTAATAAAGTATAGGACGTTTAGTACATTTATGGTCAAAAAAATATCAAATATAGTGGTCCAGAATCTTACAAACAAATATTGGAGAATTAAAACGTCTCCCCCTCTTGCTGATGCTTTTATTGACACTGAGAGACATAAAGAACTAATACATAGTCAAAAAAAATATCCTATTTACGAAATCAATTTTGCAGCCTTAATATTTAAACCAACCATTATAATTCCAAACTATCCAGATAATATATTACTATCAAAATTAATTTTCAAATCTATACTCTGTAATTTAGGAGAGAATAAAATCATCATCTATACGGATGGATCAAAAAAAAGATTTAAAACAGGCTGTGCATTTTTAGTTTCTAATATTAACCATGTTGAGCAATATCAAGTTCCTTATTATTTATCGATTTTCAGTGCAGAGGCTATAGCTATTAGCAAAGCTTTAGATTGGTGCGAGATGAATTTACCTTTATCTGTGTTAATTGTAACAGACTCTCTCTCAGTTTTGAACGCCATTAAAAGCCCTCCTTTTAATCATTATAATAAAAATATTCTTCTATCTATAAAAAATAGTCTATATAAACTGCAGGAGTATGGTGTACGAGTTACACTAGTCTGGGTTAGAGGTCATTCAGGGATAACTGGGAATGAGGCAGTTGATATCGCAGCTAAAAAAGCACTTGACTCAGAATTGAAAGTAAACATGTGCAACCCATCAGATCTTATTAATTTATATAAGGCTGATGTAAGGGTTAGATGGGAAACTCAGTACAGTAAATTTTCAACTACATCAGAGAACCTCTATTTTAAACTTCAACCGGTTTTACCGACGAACATTCCTAACATCAACTCGTGGGATTATAATAGATATAAGTCATCAATTATATCACGTTTAAAACTTAATCATGGTCGCTTTCCAGCACATTTGTTTAGGATTGGTATCTTAGATTCTCCGTGTTGTCCTCACTGTCCAGAAAAACCTTTAGCCGATATAAATCACGTTTTCTTAGAGTGTCAAAAATATACTGCACATACAGATATGCTGTACCAAGAACTGAAAAAGTTTGTAAGTCTACCAACTAACATTCCTACTTTATTAGCACAACAAGAGAAAGAAATATACAACCTTTTAATTAAGTTTGTTTTAGAAGCAAAAATAGATATTTAGCTCATATATGGTTAAATATGTGTATATGTATATATGTGTATATAAATATGTGTTTACAAACATTATGTAATTAGAATCCAAACCTCTGTTTTACCCCATTTGTTAATACCTCCTGCCCGTGACCTAGTCTAGTTTGTCTTAATAAAAATGTCTTGATGGGTCCCTAGACAAGAAACGAGTGGCCATGTTTTTATCCCTATCCTATCCTTAATAATAATAATAAAAAAAAAATACAAATATTCTGTGGCAAATAGACAAGTTCTAATGCCATCCACTATCTACACACACACACACACACAACTTATTAAAATAACCAAATACTTTTTGTGGCGTACAAAACCGAATCTATATAAAAAAATTACAAATTGTACCAAATATAAATCAGACGTACACCCGGAAAGAAAAGTACTATACGGTGACAGTCTGGGAATGGCTCGCGGCTAGACAAAACAGTGGAGATGGTCGTGCGGTCCACAAAACAAAAAAATCCGAAGTTATATCAGGGGCGCCAGGTAAATTGGCCCACAGCCTTCCCTACGTTGCTATTCAATAAACCACCAACTTACCAATAGGTTTACTACTAAAATACTAAGTAACAGTATACAACCTGAATAAATAAAAAAATAAATGAAATTGTCAGATTAGAATTTAGTCAATTTTAATAAATAGATTCCCAAGATAGTTGAAAATAAATACATACATATTACATATTACAATATTATTTAACTTTACCATAGGCTTAATAAAAAAATAATATAAAAATGCGGCTTCTGCTTGCCTAACAAAAATTCATAAGTTATTTCTACTTAACAGAACAAAATGAAAGGTAAGACGTATCAAAAGTACCGGACGCTAAGGGGTGTGCGGTTCAATACCAACCAAAAAAAAATAATTAACGCAAATAGGACACCACGTGAGCTCAAGTGCGTGCGCAGAAAATAATATAAAAAAAATAAATCTCAAATATATAACCCCCCCTTAGACGCAGTTTACAAAATTAAAATAGGTATGTGTAAATATTGAATTAATAAAATAAACCGCAAATTATCTTTAAAAAAAATCTGTAAAGTATTTGTAAATATGAAAATAAAAACTAACAGCAAATAATCTTTAAAAAAAAACTATTGTATTCCGCAAACCAAATTAGACGGCGCTTAAATCTTCCGTTGAAAATTAATTATCGATCCATACCTCGAATTTTCATATACTTCACCGCGTGGAATTCCAGTTATAGTTCAGCGTGTCTTCAATCCAAAATCCCATACGCTTGTCGCTGTACATAGACTTGTGTGACAATGTTGAAAAGTTAAAAATTACAGCCAGACGGAAAAATACGAAGAAGAAGAAGCAGAAAAAAACAAACAAACCAACCAACCCTGAAGCAAGAAAACATTAATTACCATCTGTGTCTAAAATAATTATTTGGAAATAAATATATTGATTTTAACACTTTGTTTATCTGCCTTTTGGCGATAATGGAGCAATACAAAAAAAAACTTGTCTCCGAACTTGAATGTATGAAAACTGATAAAAATGTGAATAGCTTTTTAGAGATGGGATAAAAAAAATAACTACAACTTTTTAATTAATTAAAAACGAAATGTTCTAACACTCACCCTTCTTAGCCAGATTAGGGGTTTGAAATATCCCAAATTGGACCGAAGCGTAGCCGGCTATTTGGACTCGTGATTAAGGCTAATTTCTTGATCTAAATACGACTCCCGGTATTCACGTGTACTGTAGATCCGCTTTTTTTAGCGAAATTGTGGATATTCCAAAAAAAACCCTTCCACGAAGGCAGCAAATCCCCTTGAATATCCACACGGTTCGGACTAGTCCAGATCCCACATGGAACAGCAGCAAAAGCAAAAAAACAAAATGCCGTTTTTAATCTAGCCCAACCTTTCAGTAACACCGTCAAATCTGGAATCACTTTCTTTCCGTCGTCTTTCCGAACACTTGACAACTTGACACACGGAGGTCACCGAATAATACCGAGATTCAAAAATTTCAATTTTATGATCCCAATTCTTCCAAGATAACTCTAGAAAGAACGATCTAAATTAGTTTCTTCACAAAAAAGAGGACGTGTTCCCTTAACTTCAGCACAATTTGCCAGACATTACCCCTATTTAAAAATTACTAATTTTATTTTCGCCACCTTGCTTATAATATATTATAGGCAACCGCTCTTACACGTCCTGAATTATTTAAATTTTGATAAAATAGAGGTGGGACTTTCTACTTTAAATTTGGAACGTAACAACACCTCCCTTTCCCAGAGGAAAATTTACGAGGAAAAACTAGACGAAGAAAATTTTCCCTCGCGCTAGCGACGCACTACCTAAACTCCGAGCGAAGTCCACAACACAATCATCATCCACACCGTCTTCACCGTGCGCAAGTACTTGGACAACGAAAGACATACCAATCTCAAACCACACGCACAAAGCAACAACTTACTTACAACACTTACTCCACTTCCACACAACAGTCATCTCTCATCGTATGAGATCAAGTAGAATAGTTTCAAATTCCAACGTCAATCTGACAACACTGATTAGGTCGGTTACTGGATGTTGCCCTTATTCGCGACCTCCCAGCTCTGGGGCATCGCTAGTACTTCACTATACCTCGCATAACATGAGTCCATAAGAAACTCTCCACCATTCCACTCTTACTGATACTGCGAGAAACATCTACCGAAACAGTAGTGTAATTCCAATTGTTCATTAAAATAAAAATGAGATAGGTCTTCCAGAATTTAAATCCGTATACAACGAAATTTAGTGAATCATCCAAAACTAAGCTATTATCCAACAAGATTCACCAAAACATAATTATGTGGCTTCGAAAAAAATCCCAATTAAATAGAATGGCTTACTAACATCAAAACAAATCCCAACGCCATATCATCGAAGACAACATATTTCTGACCAAACCTAAGTGACATTCAATTCCATAAATCAAAAGAAATTAAGGCTACCGCAACCCTACGACTTCGTATTGGCTACCTAACACAAAAAAAACGAATCGGTTGACCATCCAAATACATCCTAAGAACCGATCATAGCCAACACTCAGTCATCCTTCACGGACACAACAAAAAAAAATAAATACAACCAATTTCAGAAGAATTTACTTAGACTAGACAAAACTTTGCTAGTCCGTTCTACTCCGACCTAAATCCTATCGGGATCACCAGTCGGGTTACTAATCCTTAAATCCTTAATATTCCAAATACCTTGATCCTTGCCATTTTCATCCTCTAAACTATATGTCCAGGGGGAAACTTTCTTCTTCACGAAGTAGGGTCCTATCCATCTAGGAGCTAACTTTTTCGTGAAATATTTAGCGGCATCTGACAACACAAAATTTCTCCGCCATACTGACTGATGGGGCTGAAATTCCTCTGGACGTCTCCGTAGATTATAGGTCTTCTCACACTTAGCCGAAGCTTTATCTAAACGTTTTCTAACATCAACAAATAATTCCTGGAGTCCACGCGATCGATTATATCCCATTTTAGCTACTTCGTCCTCCGGGTCTCCGAGTTTGTCCTTTCGGGAAAAATCTCGTCCATCCACTACCATCTTCCGACCGAAATTTATGAAGTAGGGATCTTGACCAGTCGACTCGTGGTATGCAGTGCGCGTAGCACATGCTAGTTTGGCCAAATTTTCATCCCACTTCCTATGGTTGTCAGCTATATAAGTTGCCATCATTGTTTTAAGGGTTCGGTTATAGCGTTCAGATGGATTGCACTGTGGATGATACAACGCATTATAACGAACTGAGACACCATAGGTTTCCATCATTTTCTTGAAAATACCCGAAGTATACTGGACACCATTATCACATAGTAACAGACGTGGAACTCCAAATACGAGGAAAACTTCTTCTTCTACTTTCTTAACGACATGCACGGCTTTTGAGGATCGCAACGGAAATACCAAAGAAAATTTACTAAACACATCCATTACCACTAAGATAAACTTATAGCCTTGAGTTGATCTTGGGAAAGGTCCCATAAGATCGGTTGCTACTATCTCCCATGGTTGAGTAGCTTTAGGTTGAGGAGTCATAAAGCCTTTGGGCTTACCTTGTTCCACCTTATGCATGGCACACAGTGAGCAACGTCCAACGTAACGAGACACATCACTCCGCAGTTTCGGCCAAAAATACTTCTCGTTAATACGCTTATAAGTTTTCAGGATCCCCATATGACCTGCTAAAGGACTATCATGACACAACTTCAGCACTTCCAATCGTTGACCCTTAGGAACGACTTCCTTCCAATTGTCCGCTTCCTCGACCAAAAATCCATAACTGGGACGGATGTATTTATAAAGTTTGCCACCAGACATTCTCCACTGAGGATACTTCAAGGGATTAGACTCGATTTTTCTACAAAGTTTATCATACCAACTATCACCACTAGGAAGCGGTACAACCTCTTCAACCATATCAAGCACGGGAACTGACCGAGATAACAAATCGGGGACAACATGTTCTTTTCCTTTCCGATGCACAATCTTAAAGTCATATTGTTGCAATCTTACCGCCCATCGAGCTAATCTTCCAGTAGGATCCTTCAAATTTTGAAGCCATACGAGGGATGCGTGATCAGTCACGACCGTAAACGGAACACCCTCCAAATAAGGACGCAGTTTTTCGACTGCCCATAACACAGCTAAACATTCCCGTTCCGTCGTGGAAAAATTCCTTTCTTGACGCGTTAGTGATCTGCTCAGGAAACTAATTACTTCGTCACCATCCGGGCCTGGCTGCAATAACACGGCGCCCACTCCATATCCTGAGGCATCACATTGGACAACAAAAGGCAAATTGTAGTCAGGACAATTAAGTATCGGAGCAGAAACTAGACATTCTTTTATTTTCTGAAAAGATTCTTCACAACTCGGGGTCCAATTGAATTTTCTTCCTTTCTTCAATATCGCTGTAATTGGAGCTAGTAGTGTCGCAAAGGAAGGAATAAATCTTCGATACCAGGAAAATGTGCCTATGATGCTACGAACTTCCTTGACGGATGTGGGTGTTGGGATACGTAGCATAGCCTTGACCTTATCACCATCAACATGTAGTCCATTCCTATCAACCACATGACCCAAATACTTTAGTTCCGGTCTACAAAATTGACATTTATCCCAGCTAACGGTTAACTTAGCTTCTCTCAAGCGTCTAAAGACTTCCTCTAAGATCCTTACATGTTCTTCAATAGACTTTGTCACGATGACCACGTCATCCAAGTAAGTAAAAACATAGGGTTCCAACTCCGGACCGAGGACACGATCTATCAACCTCTGCCATGTAGCCGGGGCATTATGTAATCCAAAAGGCATTCTGCAAAACTGAAAAAGACCTCGACCAGGAACCGTAAAAGCAGTATAAGGCCTGGAAGCCTTAGCAACAGGTACCTGCCAATACGCCGACTTAATGTCTATGGTGGAAAGATAATGCGCGTTCTTCAATTTATTTAAAATATTAGAGATGTACGGTAATGGGTAGCCATCCCTCTCTGTTACGGCATTAAGCTTTCGATAGTCTACGCAGAACCTCCATTTTGGTTCTTCACCTTCTGGAACCTTTTTCTTCACCAAGAGAATCGGGGACGACCAAGCACTATTCGATCGCTCCACTACTCCTTTCGCCAACATATCTTCTAGCTCTTTATCAATATGGCTTTGGATTACTGGGGATACAGGATAGTAACGTTGTTTTATGGGTGCAGATTTACAAACAATCACATGCTCAGTGACATCAGTACAACCAAGAGAAGTGCCCATTAGTTCACGACTTCTATTAATAACTTCCTCCAATTGCGACTTCTCTGCATCGGTCAAAATAGTTTGACCTCGGAGATGATCCACTGAACCTACCATTGCTGGAGCGTCCGAAAAATACCATTCGTTATGCCTCAAATCTGGAACGATACCCATAACACGCCAAAAATCAGATCCTAAAATCAGAATGTGCGGTACGTCCAAAATAACTAATACTGGCAAGACACGCAAGCGATCCCTAACCATGAAAGGTACTAAACATTCCCCCAACGATTCACACATCTGACCATTCGCCACTCTACAAACGGTCTTCTTCGAAGTATCCAACTCTAAACCCAAGTTTTGTAAAAATTTCCAACCAGTTCTTCCTACAATGGTCTTTGAAGCACCAGAATCCAATAATCCCAAAATTTCCTTTCCTAAGACTTTAACTTTCAAATATGGACGTTCATCTCCTTCGGAATGATGTAAAATAAAGTCTAAAATAGGACGTAGGTTGGTCGAGTCAACGTCGGCAACACCTCTTCGACCAGTTAGGTGCGCTTCCTTCCGTTTCCCGAATTACACGAAGGACAAGTTCTGACTGTAAACCCTTCTTTCTTACACTTAAAACAGTGAACAGCCTCCTTCTTCATTAAACACCCTACTGCCTTATGGCCTGACTGATTACAACGATAACAGACTAAAGTCCTAAACTTTCCTCTAGCGGACTCCGATTCGGATGAAGCAACAGGACCCTCACCAACACTACTACAACTTTCAGCATCCACACTGATATAAGCTAGGTCCTTTTCCAAAGTATTCATTTTCCTACTATTCGGTTCAACATAGTTCCTAATACAATCACGTCTTTCCTCCATACTGCGACATAGAACACGAAGTTCCTCCAAGGTAGCTGGCAAAGGTTCACGTAATCTATCTTGATAGAACGGATGCAAATTCCTAATAACTATAGACAATTTAACTTCCTCTGGAACATGACAACGCAAGCGATTAAAGTAACTATTCATTATTGCCAAGTAAACTCCAATAGTCTCAGACGAATGCTGAGTTCTCCTCCGAAGCTCTTCAAAAAGCGCTTCCCCATGGTGAGCTGACAGGTACTCCCTACGAAACTCTTCAACTAATTCAGCCCAACTCCCTACACGTAGACGAACATCTTTATAAAACTGATAGGCTTTATCCGAAAATAAATCTATACCTGATTCCAAAAGTATACTATCTGGTACATGACGAGCGAGACTCAATTCATTCACCATCTCAAAAAATGCAGAAATAGACATACCCCTAGCAGAACCTGAAAACTTTTCTATTCCCCATTTATGAGGAAGTATCATCCCAGAAGAAAAACTAGAGACAGACCCTGAAAAAACATTATTACCAGCTTGTGACATCGCTCCAGGAGAAGAAGCATGAACTTGTCCTACCCCTGCCTGAAAAGACTGATTTAAAACCGAAATCACATCGAGCGCTACTGGTACCGAACCAGATCCGATTGGATGCTGCTTATCATGTAAATCCTGTGACAACTTCAAAATCTCAGCAAGAAAGTCTGACTTAACAACCTGGGCTGCGTCTGCATCGTCACCTGTTGGCAATACCATAAGATCAATTCTCCCCAAGACATGGTTAATCTGTGTCCGCAATCTCAAGGACTCAGCACAAGTAGGAGTTCCGGCAAACTTTCCAACAGCCGTATTCAGCTCCGCAAGTTTAGTCTCGATTGCAGTTTTATCCTGTGAAAAGGTGAATGGGTGCTCAGGATATCTAAAGCTTTCATTTGCTGCCTCACGACTAAGTGCATCAGACAGACTAGACCTCATAGACTCAACAGTGCCAGTAGACACTCCACGAATTTTGAGTTCATATTCCAGTTCCTCTTTCCTTAAGTAGTTGGGTACAAGTTTTCGCACCATCTTGCCAAAGTTCAAAATTTAAAAAAAAAATGTATCAACCGAAAGGAGCAAATATTCAAACAAAATCAAGATATAAGTAAAAATATTAACACACAGGTACAGTTTACTTTATTAATGGGAGCAAACCAAAAGCAAAATAAAAGTAATAGTCGCTTTATTCAATCTATAAAATTTCACAAAAGATTTTCAAAATTTCATTGTTTCAGAACAAATTACAAGTCACAACATAATCTCAAAAAAAGATTTTACATTCCCTAACATAACTAAGTTAAACCACAATGTAGAATTTCGAAGTCCAACTTCTCAAAAAAATAAATTTGAACTCCAACTGAAATAGAAATATTTCAAAGTCCTAATATATCCATAATTCTTCTAAGTTCCACAACACCACTTCAAAGTATCTTCTTTTAAGTTCCATTTTTGGCTTCTTCCAACTTCACGTCACACAAAAAAAAACTAGTAAGCACTTCTTGGCATACACTTCCACTAAACACGAAGTTCTAAGACTACTACTAAGTGCAAAACCAGTGGTAAAGTAAATAAATCAAAGTTAGTCAATTAAAGCCCAAACACGTTAGGTTAACTAATTAAAAGGAATCTACACAAGGGGTTGACAAAAAAACGGTTAATTAATTAAGGGCCCCACGTTGGGCGCCAAAATATGTGGCGTACAAAACCGAATCTATATAAAAAAATTACAAATTGTACCAAATATAAATCAGACGTACACCCGGAAAGAAAAGTACTATACGGTGACAGTCTGGGAATGGCTCGCGGCTAGACAAAACAGTGGAGATGGTCGTGCGGTCCACAAAACAAAAAAATCCGAAGTTATATCAGGGGCGCCAGGTAAATTGGCCCACAGCCTTCCCTACGTTGCTATTCAATAAACCACCAACTTACCAATAGGTTTACTACTAAAATACTAAGTAACAGTATACAACCTGAATAAATAAAAAAATAAATGAAATTGTCAGATTAGAATTTAGTCAATTTTAATAAATAGATTCCCAAGATAGTTGAAAATAAATACATACATATTACATATTACAATATTATTTAACTTTACCATAGGCTTAATAAAAAAATAATATAAAAATGCGGCTTCTGCTTGCCTAACAAAAATTCATAAGTTATTTCTACTTAACAGAACAAAATGAAAGGTAAGACGTATCAAAAGTACCGGACGCTAAGGGGTGTGCGGTTCAATACCAACCAAAAAAAAATAATTAACGCAAATAGGACACCACGTGAGCTCAAGTGCGTGCGCAGAAAATAATATAAAAAAAATAAATCTCAAATATATAACCCCCCCTTAGACGCAGTTTACAAAATTAAAATAGGTATGTGTAAATATTGAATTAATAAAATAAACCGCAAATTATCTTTAAAAAAAATCTGTAAAGTATTTGTAAATATGAAAATAAAAACTAACAGCAAATAATCTTTAAAAAAAAACTATTGTATTCCGCAAACCAAATTAGACGGCGCTTAAATCTTCCGTTGAAAATTAATTATCGATCCATACCTCGAATTTTCATATACTTCACCGCGTGGAATTCCAGTTATAGTTCAGCGTGTCTTCAATCCAAAATCCCATACGCTTGTCGCTGTACATAGACTTGTGTGACAATGTTGAAAAGTTAAAAATTACAGCCAGACGGAAAAATACGAAGAAGAAGAAGCAGAAAAAAACAAACAAACCAACCAACCCTGAAGCAAGAAAACATTAATTACCATCTGTGTCTAAAATAATTATTTGGAAATAAATATATTGATTTTAACACTTTGTTTATCTGCCTTTTGGCGATAATGGAGCAATACAAAAAAAAACTTGTCTCCGAACTTGAATGTATGAAAACTGATAAAAATGTGAATAGCTTTTTAGAGATGGGATAAAAAAAATAACTACAACTTTTTAATTAATTAAAAACGAAATGTTCTAACACTCACCCTTCTTAGCCAGATTAGGGGTTTGAAATATCCCAAATTGGACCGAAGCGTAGCCGGCTATTTGGACTCGTGATTAAGGCTAATTTCTTGATCTAAATACGACTCCCGGTATTCACGTGTACTGTAGATCCGCTTTTTTTAGCGAAATTGTGGATATTCCAAAAAAAACCCTTCCACGAAGGCAGCAAATCCCCTTGAATATCCACACGGTTCGGACTAGTCCAGATCCCACATGGAACAGCAGCAAAAGCAAAAAAAACAAAATGCCGTTTTTAATCTAGCCCAACCTTTCAGTAACACCGTCAAATCTGGAATCACTTTCTTTCCGTCGTCTTTCCGAACACTTGACAACTTGACACACGGAGGTCACCGAATAATACCGAGATTCAAAAATTTCAATTTTATGATCCCAATTCTTCCAAGATAACTCTAGAAAGAACGATCTAAATTAGTTTCTTCACAAAAAAGAGGACGTGTTCCCTTAACTTCAGCACAATTTGCCAGACATTACCCCTATTTAAAAATTACTAATTTTATTTTCGCCACCTTGCTTATAATATATTATAGGCAACCGCTCTTACACGTCCTGAATTATTTAAATTTTGATAAAATAGAGGTGGGACTTTCTACTTTAAATTTGGAACGTAACATTTTAATATCTAATATTATCCAGTGTGTAACTTATAAATTATGTTTAATCACTATTTTTCTTTTTCCTATATAAAATATAATTTCAATATATATATATATATATATATATATATATATATATATTGAGATGATATTAAATATAGGAGAGGCGAAGGTAATCTAGAATGAACTTAGATAGTGATTAAAGAAATAATTTATAAGTTATGTACTAGAGAATATTATAAAAATTATTTATATGAGGGCATTCTTAGGAAATTAGCATAATAATAAGTTTAAAAAGTTTTTTTATTTTGCAATGTATTTGTTTATTTTCATAATTATGATATTATAAATATATTTGAGTAAGCCATCTTTATAGGCAACCAAATATACACTGAAGTAAATTTGGTTGTAGGAACTTTTGTGTTTGAGCATGGATTCAAAATAGTGTTATTTATTAATTTAAAATGTTTAATTTATATATATTCTGATCTGAAAAGCCTAAATTTCCATAAAATTCTCGATAGAATTTTAGTTAGAATAGTAGTTTTCTAGAAGAATAGTAAAGAATTATCTAGAAACCTAAAATAATACGTCAATAGAAAGAATTTAAGCTTTGTTCGGAGTAGAATTTTCGTGAACATTGTAGTGTCTATAAAATATAAGGATTCGAAGATATTTTCTTTCAAGAATATTCGGGAACATTGAAATGATACAAATACGATGTGATTTGGATTCAAAATGGTCAGTAGAGTCAGTCAGTCAGTTAGTATAGTCAGTCGTTCAGTCAGTCGGTCAGTCAGTCAGTTAGTATGGTCAGTATTATAGTATTAGGGTATTAGTACAGTATTCAATAATGCAGTATTCAAGATAGTCAGTAATCAGTGATTCAGTAGTTGGAAAGTATATTAGATGAAGATTAAAAAATAGAATTAAGAAAGTATTAATTGGAGATTAAAAATTATATTATGTATATGGTGATTGGAGACTGGAAGAGAAAAAAAGATTATTAGAAAGAAGAATAAACATAAAAGCAATAAAAAAAGGAAGAATATTTTACCGATTTATAAATGCTATTAAGAAGAAAAATATTTTAAAATGGTGGAAGCTGATAATTAAAACATTGTGGTGTATTTGGCAATGCAAGTTCACAAAGGAATGATAACCGAGGCTGACAACGAAGACATTGAGTGGTGATTAAAATCTTTATTTTAGAAAACAGTTTCATTTAGGCATTCAATGACAGAAAGGTACCAAATTTTTTAATATAATTTAATTAGTGTCATAAGAATTTCAATTTAAAGATAGTTTGTTTTAAATTTACATTGTCTATATTAGATATATATGTGTGTATCATAATAATTATAATAAAGATAATTTCAAAAAGTGCTTACAAACTAATTCTTTGGGAACCGCAATTAAAAACCCTATATATATATATATATATATATATATATATATATATATATATATATATAAATATATATGTTATTTAAAAACACTCATTGCTCATAAGACTATACATAAACAAAACATCATAACAATATATTGAAATGATATTTATTTAACTGCTGTCTTTATTCAATTTATAATGTCTTTATTAAATTTTAATTTATTGAAAAGCACGATAATTTATATCAACAATTTATTTGATTAATAATTACATAATTTATGTAATCGAACGGTACAATTAAATCGCGACCGCGAATCTTCAAAACTAACTGACCCTTCAATGAAAAATCCATTATTATATATGAAAACACAACTTGCCTAGAATTCAGGAGACTCCCTCTGATTTATACTAGAAGGTCAATCCGGGTCGTCGTTTCGACCTTTTCTTTCAGGTAAATTTTCTGCCAGCCGCTAGAATTATCTCGTAAAATCTACAACATAACAGAATTAGTCATAATATATTTACGGTTATTTTAGGCCATGATATTTATCGTAACATTGCCCCCCTCTTAAAAGATGGTTCCTCCTGGAACCTTGTCGGGACTGGAACCGGAACTGTATGCTGGTATCGGCAACTGGACCCTCTTTTACAACTTCCAGTTGTATAAAAATGACAAGGAACGGTTTTCTCTCCGCACCAGTAACTATGCGGATTGCAACAGACTAACACCTGGACTTCGGTGTCTTTGAAGATCTCCTCCACCATATTTCGGATAACCCTCCAATCTAATTGGCGGCACTCCAACTTTGGCATGGCTAACTTTTGCACGTCGGACTCGAGTACGTGCTCTCTCAATTGAAGTAAGGCTTCCCATACATCTCGGTAGGTAGGTTGGTCACGGTCAGTGTCTTTTGTTACCAGGTAGAAAAGGTAACGTGATGCATCTTGGAGTTTCAAGGTTTTACCGGGAGCTGGCACTTGGCATTGAAGTTCTGCAACTCGACCAAACTTCCTTCGAAAGATGGATGCCAACCCTGGTGCGTCTTTGATACTGGCCGGGATGGTAAGGGCCAGCGAGTAGTCATCGGGGAGCGCGAGTAGATCTTGCTTTTCTTCAGTGGTAACACCATGTCTTGCTTTACCGGTACCTCCATAGGCACCCATGAATTCCTCAAACGTGAGGTCAGACACGTCTTGGACTTGGTTTACTTCCACTTCTTCATCTACGTCGTGGTCACCTTCGAAAGACGCCAGCCGGTTATGGTGTACTATCATCGGCTTTCCCCTCAGAATCTTGCTTATTCGGTAGATGATATCGTTGATCTTCTCCATAATTAGGTATGGGCCTTTCCAAAACTGCTGCAATTTGGGAGAACAACCTTTTCGCTTCTTGGGATTATAGAGCCAGACCTTGTCGTTCTTCTTAAAGCAACCCTTTTCGGCTTGTGTATCGTACCGTCTCTTCATTCGGTCGCTAGCGATCTGAAGTTGGGAACGGACCAACTCATGTACATCGTCCATTCTGCTTCGTAATTCGATCACATAATCTTCACCTGCCACATCTTCTACAGGTCGACACCCAAATTCTAGATCACAAGGTAGTCGCATTTCGAGTCCGAATAGGACTCTGGCTGGTGTCTGGCCTGTTGATTCGTTAACAGCAGATCTGTAGGCCATTGTGAAGGTATTGGTCCCAGTCTCGCTGATGATCGGACACCATCTTTGTCAAATACTTGCCGACTGTCCTATTCATCCGCTCTACCATACCATCAGATTGCGGATGATATGCTGTAGTTCTTGTTTTCTTCATGCCTAGTCTATCACCTATTCCTTGGAATAGATCGCTTTCGAAGTTCCTGCCTTGGTCACTATGTATCTCCAAAGGCACTCCAAATCGGCTGATATATTCTTGGATCAACTTATCTGCAACGGTGGCGGCCTTCTGGTCTGGAAGTGCGTAAATCTCGACCCACTTAGTAAAGTAATCCATTACTACCAACATGTACTTGCCTCCATTTTCACTTTCTGGAAATGGCCCAGCGATATCCAAAGCTATTCTTTCAAACGGGCTTCCAACATTACATTGTCTCATAGGAGCTCTCCTTTTTCGGTAAGGCCCGTTACTCGTGGCACAAATAGTACATTTCTTACACCAGTCTTTTACGTCGTCGGAACTGTTCATCCAATAAAACTGTTCCCGAATTCGCTGAAGGGTTTTCTTTACACCAAAATGCCCTCCCGATGGACTGTCGTGTAACTGACGAAGTACTTCGGTTATTCTGCTCTTTGGGATCACCAACTGTCTTCTGTTCTCCGAACCGTCATCATTTTCCAGGACTCGTTTGAGCAAGCCATCTTCCATGATAAATGAGTCCCACTGGGCCCAATACGTCTTAACTACTGAGCATAGGTTTGATATTTCTTGCCAAGGTGGTCGACGGTTTTCCTCTTTCCATTTTCGAATTTTCTGTATAACTGGATCTCTTTCTTGTTCTTCTCTGATCTTAGTAGGCGTCCAGTCGTCGTTGACCATCGTTGTTCTTAGCACTGCTGCTTCCTTGGATTCCGTTTTGTTGCAGTGGGAACACTCTGCTGGGCATGGCCTTCTGGAAAGAGAATCAGCGTTTCTGTGGCTAACTCCGGCCCGGTGCTCAATGTTAAAATCGTATTCTTGGAGTCGTTCGATCCACCTGGCTATCTGACCCTCTGGATTCTTAAACTGCATCAACCATTTAAGGGCGGCATGGTCGGTTCGGATTAGAAACTTCCTACCATAAAGGTATTGATAGAACTGCTCTACTGATTTTACTACTGCTAGAAGTTCTCTTCTCGTGACGCAATAATTCCGCTCAGGTTTTGAAAGAACTTTACTAAAATATCCGAGGACTCGTTCCTGTCCTCCTTGAATCTGAGACAGCACTGCTCCAATTCCCACATTACTTGCATCTGTATCTAAGATGAACTCGCCTTCTGGCAGTGGATACCCTAAAATTGGTGCTGTTATTAAATGCTTTTTCAAGGTCTCAAAGGCATTTTGGCAGTCTGTATCCCAGCGGTAATCTCTTACTTCTTAATAAACCTCCGGTAGTAAGTACATAGTCCAAGAAAACTTCTCACTTGACGTTTGTCAGTTGGTTTTGGCCATTCCTTAATGGAATAGATTTTTCCCTTATCCACGGCCACTCCTTCTTTACTGACTATATGACCCAGATAATTGACTCTACCTTGAAATAGCTGGCACTTCTTGGGGTTTAGCATCAATTGGGCAGCTTTAAGTCGATTAAAAACGTTTTCTAAATTCCTCAAATGATCTTCGAATGTCTCCCCCAAGACGATTATGTCATATGAAAATATCAATAAAATGATAGGCCTATAAAACTAAAAGATTTAATTGCTCACCTGGGTTTTAAATAATTATTTCAGTAGATTTGGAAGCCGGGTCTTAAATATTCATTTCTATAGATTTGGAAGTTGGTTTTTTCAATCAAGATTCTTTATCATCTGTTCTAATTTCTCCCTTGATGTTCGGGGAAAATATTAAATCCAATCCCAGATTTTCTACCCGATTTAAAGACAAAAAAAAATGCCGGTTAAGGCTTGGAGAAATACACCTCTCTGCGTGAGTTGTTGGCCAAAACTGACTTTAGCGAGCGCCTCTTGACCTGTAGTTTGCGCATCGTACCGTCTATTGCCCATGAACGTTTCATAAACGGGATTCTGAGGGGTTTTAGGATTTCAATAATAAATTATATTAATTAATTATATGTTAGCAGTTGTGACTGCTACATCCTCCCTCAACTCCAGAAAAAAAGGAAAACTTTCCACTTACCAGAAGTTTCCTTTTTTTTTTTATTGTCTAGGACAATCTAGCCTTAAAGACAAACCAGACGATGAATATGATGAAGCCGAAACGTTGTGGTGTCAACCACAAGGATTTTGAGCTTATCAGCCACACTTATTACTCATTAGATGGGATAAAAGTAATGACACTGACAGACGTACAGTAGACAGACAGCATGTGATCTATTTAATAATGCGTAATTTACCAAAAAAAATTAAAATAATTTAATTTATTTAGACAAAGTATTAAGAAAAGTAAAAAAAAACATATAACCCAATCACTTAGGTACTTTCTAAATATAATTCAATAACTTTATAGCAATATCAATCTCAATACCAATATATTCAATATAATTCAATTCAACCTTATATAGAGTAAATTAACCTTCGACAATACTTAAATTCTATATTTCCAAGTATTAGTAAAACTATAAATAAACTACACTACTGAGGTGTGTTAACAACCTCTAAAAGATAGGACCAAGAACCATTCACAACACAAACTCAAACAAAGTCCTATCAAGTTTACCCAACGTTGACACTAGAGCGAACAGATTCTATTAATCACCCAAGAGTTCAATGAGGGCTTAATTTATTAGGACTAGTTGAAACTATATTACTACAAACCTAAACATCTATATGATATGGTTCTGGATATCAGCAACATATTCGAAAATTCAAGGTAAAAGATAATTCAATACATCTACTTGCTTTAGCAGCGGTAGGAAAAACACACAATCGGTAAAGGCACTAGCAAGCCTAGATACTAGCAAGCCCACTATACTCATGGTATAGGGTATGCTAAAAAAAAAATAAGTAAGTTAACTGCAATCCCAACTCGTAGTAAAGAATATGCACAAAAGGTAAAAGATAATTGCAAGTCCAGATCTACTCATGGTAGAGGATATGCACAAAACTCACTTCTACCAGCTATACACTTGGTAGAAGGAAAGGTAAAAGAGATCCTAACTGTAATACCCAAACTGTACTATTGACGTGGTCCAATTCTTTACTCACGACAAGAACAGTAAAGGACAGATTTTTAGGACTCCATAATCAAGATAAAGATAAGATATATATTCATAAGATATAGATAAGAAATAAACTTATCAAGGTAAAGTAAAGATAATGTAAAGATAACTAACTTAAGGTAAAGGTATGAGATAAACCAATTAAGGTAAAGGTACGAGATAAACTCAATTAAGGTAAAGATAAAGGTACACTCAAGGTAAAGATAAACTCACATCTACCAATCCGTACGAATGGTAGGTAGACAGGTACAAACTCAAGATACTAAGATATGTTAAACTCAAATTCTTGAGAAGATAACAACATAGGAGATAACAAACCAAGTTAAACAGACTTACTTATTGCTGAATATCAGAACGATCCAATTCTAAATGACACATTCTAATTTCAACCTAAGAGACACTCAAGGAACAACTAATATGTATTGATATATTTCTGAGCCAAGTGAGGGCACACATCCAGGGTGATCAATCCTGAACCCACGCTAAAACACCGACACAGTAAGTGAATATGAATGCATAAGCTTTATGGCCATGGTCCACAAAACCATACAACACTATTAAAGAAAATATTTGGAATGTTTTCCGCATTATCCCTGTAGATATCTATTCAACTCAGAACTCAAGATTGGGAAATTCCCATATATCCATCCTGTACTCCTATGATATGCAGTTGGACTTTTTAGAGAAAACAAACAACAAAATTAACAAGTCCATAAACTAAGATAATAACCAACATTAAGATAAGATAAAAAAAATAGAAGGCAAAATAGCACAACTCTTATTGTTTTGCCAGGTAAACAAAAATAGATAAACCGATCTTAAACAACCAAACTGGTACAGCATTGATAAGGGACCAGTTAATCTTCATCTGAAGATGAAGAATCCAAATTATCTGACAAGTTATGTGGACCTACTGTCTTGTCCTCCAGTAAGTCTTTGACATGAAACCTTCCTAGTTTCCTGCCAGTGGAAGTTTCCTTCAACTCATAAATTAAAGGAGAAATGACCTTAATAACTGTGCAAGGTATGTACTTCTGACATAACTTGGCCGATTGAAAGTTCACTTTATCAGATTTGACAAAGTTTCTTTTCAACACAGAATCTCCAATTCTGAAGGATAACTCTCGCTTTCTCAAGTCATAATGGCATTTATTTCTAGCATAAGATGCTTTCAAACGTTTGCGAACATCCACATAAATATCAGGAAGATGCTGGATATCTTCTAAACGGTGTAATTTATCTGATATAGTGGGAAAGTTATTGGCATTTTCTGAAATTGTACCAAAATAATCACCAGAAAGAGGAACATGACGACCAAACATCAAATAAGATGGGGGACATTTGGTTATTTCGTGGGAAGAAGTCCTGATAGCCTGTACTATAGAGTGGATATGAGTATCCCAAGCTCTTTGATCAGGAAAGGAATATGACCTTAAAGCAGTCACGATTGATTTATTAACTCTTTCGGTATGATTGACTTGTGGATGATAGTTCGCATTGTACCAGATCTTTTGGACATTATATTTAGACATGAGGTCGCGAAAAGCCTTAGCTGTGAACTGTGGTCCATTATCGCAAGACACGATCTGTGGAACACCATAAATTAAGAAAACCTCATTCTCAAGATACTTGATAATGGATGGAGTAGTTGCCTTAGACATAGTATGAACCAAAGGAAATTTTGTAAAATAATCAACAACTACCAAGGCATACTGAGAACCTTTATAAGACCTAGGGTAAGGACCAATGAGATCTAAAGATATAAGTTGAAATGGAAAATCAATCCGTCGATAACTACCCATTAAACCTGGTTGGGGAAGATTTGTCGGTTTGCATGTAGCACAGATTTTGCATTTAGCGATATAGCTACGTACAGTTTGACGCATCTTCGGCCAGTAATAGAGTTCCGATATACGACGGAAAGTTTTGTAAAAACCAAAATGAGCTGCAGTAGGATGGTCATGAAAAGTGGCCAAAACCTCTGCTCTATTAGGAGGTGGAACGACTATCTTCCAATCCGACATTCCAGTAAGGGCATCCATGGAACTTAAGACATGTTTATACAAAACACCATGTTCAACTTTAAAATCAGGAAACTTACCTGGTACATTCTGTACATCATACAACATTTTTCGATACCAGTCATCTGGTTGCAAGGAAGATAAATCTAACAAATTAATATCGAACGTTCTAGAGAGTGCATCAGCGACTACTACACCTGCAGCTTTACGATGAACAATCTTATAATCATATTGTGCCAATTTCAAAATCCACCTAGCCAAACGAGAGGAGATGGGTTCTTCATATTCTGTAACCACACCAAACTACTATGGTCAGTTATGACCGTGAAAGAACGACCCTCAAGAAAATATCTGAAATGTTCAATACCAGTAATTATAGCTAGCAACTCTTTTTCAGTTGTAGTATAATTTTTCTGTGCTTTATTTAATTTCTTGCTTGTATAAGCTATAGGGTGTTCTTCTCCATCTACCTTTTGATAGAGTACACCTCCAGATGCAGTGTTAGAACAATCTGTCATCAGATAAAAAGGCTTAGTAAAATCTGGGGCTACCATAACAGGAGAATTTGTGAGAGCCTCCTTGATTTTAATGAAAGCTTCATTAGCCTCAGGAGTCCACACAATATTTTGTCCCTTTTTCCGATTTTGAAGTAAATCTGTGATAGGAGACAACAAGGTCGAATAAGACTTAACAAACTTCTTATAATAACCAACCATTCCTAACAATCGACGGACCTGAGTGGTATTTTTAGGCACAGGAAAATCCCGAATCGCTGACATCGTATCAGGGTCAGTACGAAGACCCTGAGAATCTACAACATATCCTAAAAACTTAATAGAGTCACGACAAAAGCTGCTTTTATCCAAATTAATAGTCAAATTTGCGTCTTTTAAACTCTGAAACAACTGCTGCAATACAGAGATATGAGTTTCGAAATCAGGAGTAATGACAAGAATGTCATCAAGATAGTATTGACAAAATGGATCTAAAGCAGGACCTATTACCAAATCCATTAATCGACACATAGTCTGAGGAGCAGACACAAGACCAAAAGGCATTGTAGTGAACTGATACAATCCTTTGCCATTTACTGCAAAGGCAGTAAGCTTTTTACTCTCCTCGCTGAGAGGAATCTGTAAAAACGCCTTCTTTAAGTCGATAGATGAAATAAATTTTGCATTCTGTAATTTACTTAGGATGATATCTATACGAGGTATAGGATAAGCATCTCTGTTCATAGTTATACCGTTAAGTTTACGTCCGTCAAAACAGACACGAAAAGTCCCATCTTTCTTTTTTGTCAGCCACAGAGGGCTACAAAAAGAAGAAGTACTGGGCTCAATAATACCTAACTTAAGCATTTCATCTACCTCCTTTACTAGACTTTCATGCCAGGCTTGAGGCAAGGGATATTAATATTGCCTGAAGGGCTTAGACGAACCAACATCAATGTGATGTTCGATGAGATGAGTTCGACCTAACTGATTTTTCGATGAGATAGAAGAGAATGATGTGATGACACTATTTAACTGCTCTAATTCCTGAGCATTAAGTCGACCCATATCTTTAACAGCATTGACACAAGAGATATTGAAAGAAGACACAGATAAGGAAAATTCAGTAAAATTTAATTCACTATTAAAAGTTTTCAGAAAATCCATACCTAGGATGACTGAATTCTTAACTGAAGGAATAACAAAGAATGTAATCATTCTTTTACAAAAACTAACAGAAATCTCAGTAGTGAATTGACCTAAAATTGGTTGAATTTGACCATCAGCTGTAGTCACTTGCAAACTTTGATCTATTCCTATATTTACATTTGAATTCTGGAGAAAGTCCAGACCTAGAGAACCTAAAATAGAGATATTGGACCCTGTGTCCAGTAAAGCTAAACAAGAATGTCCTAAGATAGATATTTCAAGATATGGACGATTATCCTTGTTTTTTCGAACTAACAATGAGTTTATATCTAAATCAACAAACGAAGACAAGAGATTACTTGAAGAAACTACAGAAGAATCACGGTGTTCATGCTCAATTAACGTTGTCCTCTTTTCGGTTGGTATTTGCCGTTCTGTGGTCTTTTGTCTTTCGGTAGAGCGTGAGATGTTTGGCTTGTGGAAGCTTGGGCATCCAGACTCGAGAAACTGGTTCCTTGGTTTTGAGGAGTTTGGACAGTGTTTGTATTCCCTGTATTTTGACGAGGAGTAGGAGCCAGGGCCAACCCACCCCTTCTGTCGTTTCCCGAACAGGATTCATACTCAAATTTACGGACACCTTGACGTCCACAACCATAACAGAACCGAATTCTAGGCTCAGAACATTCGTAATACCCATGTCCTGACTGACAACAATTCCAACAGGTAAGCTTCGAATTAAAAGAAGAGACATTACCAGACCGAGAATAGTTAGGCCTACCAGAATAGGATGAGTCATTATTTCTGAAATTTCTACTATTACTAGACCGTGAATAATTGGGTCTATCAAAATAAGATGAGTCATTATTTCTGAAATTCTGATGAATAGGGACTCTAGACACGTTGTCAGAAGACCATGACAAAACTTCCTCTAACTTCTTACACTTTTCCGTTAAGTCAGCAATTGAAGAAATATCTGTAAGTGCCAGACTAGAATGATACGATGGCAACAAATTTTTTCTAATGATCCTTATGATATGTGACTCAGACAAAGGAGTCTCCAACCGTTTACACAAACTAACAATCTCATTTACAAATATAGTTACCTTCTCCTGCGGAGCTTGTTTTCGAGACTTAATTTCATCAAGAAGATTGTCCTCATAGTTATATGGAAGAAAATCTGACCTAAGTTTGGCAACTAACTCTTGCCATGAAGCAAAACTACCTCGGTTATTGAGATACCAAGTGAAGGCTGAATCCTTAAATAAATCGGCAGCAGAAGAGTAACACTCTTCCTCGCTGTTACCACGCGCTATACGCAGACATTCTACCTTCTCTAAGAAACTAACAACATTTTCATTATCTTGACCTGAAAAATGGACACCCCATTTATGAATAGGAGCAGACTTAACGAAGGGAAATGGATTTACTGAAACACTAGCATTATGAGGAGTTGACTGTGCCTGTGGAATCACTTTACAATCAAGTTCACCTTCCAGAATCAGAACCCTGAAATTAAGAGACCTCTTCACTTCCTCCTCTTCCTCTGTTGTAGCTTCTAACAGATGGACTCTAGCTGCAACATGACATAAGCGAGAAGTATAGCGAGCATAGGCAGTATCACTAGGAGAACCAACAAAAGAACCAATTTTGACCACCAGATCTGCAAGAGTAACTTCTATTTCCGCAATCTCGTCCTTAAAATTAAGATGGGAAGCAGACAGAACAGCATAACTCCGATTTGCTGCAGCTTGCTTTAATGCACCACGCAACACTACCCTTTTCTTTTCCACTGTTGTCAAAGATGGATCGTTTAAGTGCCGGACTCTCAACTCGTACTCTAATTCTGGACCTAACAGATGCTCTACCTTGAAAGCAGACATTTTATACAACTTGGAAATATACCAGAAAATATATGAGGAAAACTATGATAAAATAGGTAAAGTCTAACTTACTCTATGTTTCCAGGTTATTATTATAATTGAATTATTTTACCAGTAATGTTTGCTTGTTTATCCAGTCGTGAACTCAGATGCAAGGTACGGCTACAATCCCTGAGAAACCTAGAAATTTCAAAAAAATGTTACTTCCAGACAGTGGTGAATTACTTTGGTGCTACTCCGGACTTTTATAGTGTTAAGATAGTTAAATTTAAAATATTTAAATAATTTTCCTTTTTAATATATACTTATGTTATTTATTATTAATCCAATATGGATATTTAGTTAATCAAAAAAAAAAGCAATTTATTTAGTCTACCCACAATATAGCAAAAACAAGGGTACTACGGGTATATTTAATAGATAATGTAGATAAACTAAATATTGAAATACAAAACCAATGTTGCAGTTAAGAAACCAAGAGTTAAAGAAAACAGCTGAAAATTAAAATACAACACCAAAGGTACACAACCAGAAATTAAAGTGGGAGAAAAAAAAACCAAAGATATAAAGCCAAAAGTACGTGCAAAAAAAAGAGGCCCCACGTTTGGGTCTAGCCAATTGAAACAACTCAAGTTGCAAACGCAAAAGCGCCAATTGAAACCTAACCATATTGCAAACGCAAAAGCGCCAATTGAAACCTAAATAAAATTTAGGGGTGGTATATGGAGAAGGAGATGATCAATTAGAGAAGAACTAGCAAAGAAGTTATAATAAAAAGAATGGCTTAGCTCAAAAGAACACAGAGACACAAAACCTCAAGCACGAATTCGGGCTAGCCTCACTACACTAGAATTTGGCTTTGAGATAAGGGGAAAAGAGATCTTTTAACCAAAAGAATACAATATAGTAATGCACCGGAAAATCTGGAACTATAAAAAGGGTAAGATAAGAGAATATACGGAGATGCCTAGGAAAATACTAAAATGGGCGCCAGCTAATTTCTGAAGGAAATTAACAAAAAAAATAAATGAAGTTATGAACAACAAGGAATAAAGTACTATTGATTTAATACCCTGTAATAATGTTTAAAAACCGAAAAGACACTATTGACCTTGTTCTGCTATATTATAATTGTAAGCAGGAACTGAAATAAAAGCAAAACTACTTGTAACAAATATATTTATAATATTAACAACTAACAAAACTCACCTATATATATATATATATATATATATATATATATATATATATATATATATATATATATATATATATATATATATATATATATATATATATATATATAGAGAAAATATAATTACAGTAGTGGGGCTACAGTATGCGAGGACCAAAAAGCCACGACAAAATTAAATATCCCCACTACTGGGCCAAACGAAAAGGTGTATTAGTAAATCTATAATCTAAGTCCATGGGAGAAGCGAGATCTTAACACTAAGGTTAGTTACGAAAGTTAAATCCTAGATAGGTAAGGTAGGGAATATAAATACTAAAAAAAAAAAAAAAAACCGTGACGGCTATACAAAAGAAACCACCTTACCCAACAAATATACGACCAATATGTGTCGAAGCAGCTAAACACCAGATCTATGTGTAAGTGTTATGCTTACACACAGATGCTGGGAGATATCTAAAGTGATCAAGTGTGATGAGTATGGCCAACAGACTCGGAAAGATATATATATAATTTTTAAAAACCCTGATACATAAATTTCTTCCCTTCCCTTTTTAAAACCGCTATACAAAAATCATGAACCCCTTCCCTAACAATGAATCTAATTTAATTAATTAATAGCTATTTACCTAACTTTTATAGATGTTACAAAAACTGTAATAAGTACTAACCTTGGTATATGCATATACAAAGTTGTAAATTACAAGAAAAACCTTAACCCTAAGAAACTAGTTGTTACTGTCTGTCACAACACTACAGCGGTCCTGGATAAGTCCCCTTAAGACTCTGACGATCCTTGAGGCTCCGAAAAAAAAACGAATGAAGAGGAACGCTGTGGTTCTGGAGACAATCGGTTCCTGGTTACCAATGGGTTGAATTAGGTGTTTGGTTAAACTTATTCTAGTATTAAACGTTATCCTAATCGGGTGAAATCTACAAAAAATAACATTTAGAGAAACATCAAGGCACCCAAAGATGACTGTCAACACATACTCTTACATCGAATTACCACAACAAACAAACATTTTATTTTATCAGCTGACTGTCATCCTGTCTATTTATTGCGTCTGCGCATTTACAGAATATCTAGTAAATTAGGCATGAAACTTTTTATACCGAGTAGGTATGCAAAAAAAACAGAAAAACTAATTAGGTGTCAGATAAATTAACGATCTAGGCTCAAGGCCACATGATCCATATGAGAAAACTCTGATTTTACACTTTTAATATTTCAAAAGACAATGAAAATATCAATAAAATGATAGGCCTATAAAACTAAAAGATTTAATTGCTCACCTGGGTTTTAAATAATTATTTCAGTAGATTTGGAAGCCGGGTCTTAAATATTCATTTCTATAGATTTGGAAGTCGGTTTTTTCAATCAAGATTCTTTATCGTCTGTTCTAATTTCTCCCTTGATGTTCGGGGAAAATATTAAATCCAATCCCAGATTTTCTACCCGATTTAAAGACAAAAAAAATGCCGGTTAAGGCTTGGAGAAATACACCTCTCTGCGTGAGTTGTTGGCCAAAACTGACTTTAGCGAGCGCCTCTTGACCTGTAGTTTGCGCATCGTGCCGTCTATTGCCCATGAACGTTTCATAAACGGGATTCTGAGGGGTTTTAGGATTTCAATAATAAATTATATTAATTAATTATATGTTAGCAGTTGTGACTGCTACAAGCTCTCTTCGTTTCTTCCACTCCACTGTATATTAGTAACATTCCGTTTTCTAATATTATTGATCCTTTTCCTTTTTTCTTTGTCTCTGTTATAGCTACTATTTCAATGTTCTTATCTCTAATTTCTTCCCCCAGTTCTATTTCCTTCCCATTTATACCTCTCACATTCCATGATGCCATTTTCCAAATTGTTTTGTTCTTTTCTGTGTTTAAGTTGTACTTCAATTTGTTTTTACTTCCGTTTGTGTTATTATTTTTAGATCTGCTCATGTCCCTGTTCTGTGCCTGTTTTGTTTCTCGGTCCGTCATTGTGTTTTCTTCAGCTAGTTTTTTGAACCAGTTGGTTCTGTATTATATGTTATTTTTTCTATCCGGCTTGTTTTTGGTGACTTAAATTGTCATAATATCAAATGGGGTAGTATAAAAACAGACAAATCTGGTAGACTTCTACAGAAATTAATAGATAATCAAAATCTAATATTAATGAATATAGTAAACCTACTCATTTTAGCTCCCACAATAGTACTTTTTCTACCATCGATATTTCGTTGTGTGATCACTCATTAGCTACAGGTTTTTTTTTAGAATAGTCTTAAATATCTATATAATAGTGATCATTTTCCTCTAACAATTTAAACCATTGGGCATGATCAACCGAATATTCCTGTTTACCAAAAATGGAAATTAAACTCAGCAAACTGGGACTTATATAGAGATCTAATAAATAATTATCTTACGAACTTTATTCTAGAAGATAGCATAGATTCATCTCTTCATCATTTCAATGATACTATACTAAAATGCGCTAATATTGCAATGGGAAAAACAAAACCTTGTAAACGAAAACCAGTACCATGGTGGAATGAAGAAATAGCTTTAGCTATGAAATCTAGCAAACATGCTTTCAATATTTTAAAAAGACATAAAACAACATAAAATGTTAACAACTTTAAAAAACTTAATATCTAAAACTAAATATCTTATTAAGAAACATGGTAAAATTATGTCTCTACCATCTTCTTCTTCACGTGCCATCTCCGCGACGGAGGTTGGCAATCATCATGGCTATTCTGATCTTAGATGCTGCTGCTCTGAATAGTTCAATTGATGTGCATCCGTACCATTCCCTCAAGTTACGCAACCATGAGATTCTTCTTCTTCCTACACTTCTCTTGCCCTGGATTTTCCCTTGTATAATCAATTGAAGTAGGTTGTACGCTCTCATTACGCATAACATGCCCCAGGTAGTGCAGCTTTCGTGTCTTGATGGTTTCCAATACTTCCATTCTTTTGTTGATTCTTCTCATGACTTCGTTGTTTGTTACATGCTCGGTCCATGATATCTTCAGGATTCTTCTATACACCCACATTTCAAATGCTTCCAACTTTTTAGCAGTCGACGCGTTAAGTGTCCATGCCTCTATCCCATAAAGCAGAGTCGAGAAAATATAGCACCTTGCCAGCCTAACTCTCAAGTCCAATTTTAGTTCTCTTGCACATAGTACCTTTCTCATTTTATTGAAGTTTGTACGTGCTTTCTCTATTCGAACTTTGATTTCTTTGGAGTAATCGTTTGTGTGATTAATTATTGTGCCAAGATAGTGGTAGTTTTCAACTTGTTCTAAAGCACTACCGTTAATTGTCAGGCTTTCACCATTATTTTGGGTTTTTGATATCCTCATAAATTTGGTTTTCTTGGTGTTTATTGATAATCCATATTCCTCTCCATACTCAACTATCTTGTTCATTAGCTTTTGGATGTCTCGGAGGTTGTCTGTTATTATGATAGTATCGTCCGCATATCTAATGTTGTTAATTGGTGTTCCATTGACCTTGATTCCTGCTGTTTCTCCCTCAAGAGCTCTTTTCATAATTTCTTCAGAGTATGCATTGAATAGTAGTGGTGACAATACACACCCCTGTCCAATACACACCAAAATAGATTTGTTATAATTCGAAGGTCATTGTGTTGTATTTGTTTTGCTTTGAGGATGTCCATTAGCTCTTTGTGGCGGACTTTGTCGAAAGCTTTGTTGTAGTCTATGAAACAGACGTACCTACATATCTTGGTTCACATCCAAGCATCTCTGGATTAGTACGTTGAATGCAAATAGAGCTTCACGGGTACCTACGCCATTACGGAATCCAAATTGAGTTTCTCTACCATAAATTCATCTAAAAGGTGAACAAAACTCAATTCACATTAACACTCTTTCTTATAAAAACAAATTAGTATCTTCCAATAGTAATATTATGTCAGATATATATATATATATATATATATATATATATATATATATATATATATATATATATATATATATATATAAATTAAGGATCACTCAGAAGAGTGGTGGGTTTTTTCGGTCAAAAGGTGGGGAGAAAAGACAAAGTAAGTTGATGGCTATTTGATCTATTTATTGAAGACGTTTCGCTTTCTTAATCAGAAAGCATCATCAGTTCATCTAAAAAGAACAATATGAAAAAACCACACAAACATGGAAAAGTTGTTACATGTGTTACCTTAAAAAGATATGTAGCAGTCAGTGATAACAAAGTTGTAAAGACACTTAAGTAAATGGACAGTATACGATTATGCTGTATAAACAATAAATTGAACTAGATAAGTTAACAATTTGTTCAAACTAAGCACAGCAAAAAGAACATGTGGTTTTGTTTTTTTATATAAATGTATAAGTTAAAAAAAACATTAAAAAAGAGAATGACGAACTAAGAAAATCAAAGAAGCACTTCCAACAATGTAGCAATAGTTATGATTTAATTTTTACTTTAGGTAGCATTATATATATATATATATATATATATATATATATATATATATATATATATATATATATATATCTATATATATATATATATATATATATATATATATATATATATATATATATATATATTGTTATGATATGTAAAATCGAGAAAAATATTGGTTTGTTTAAAAATATTTCAAAATTCAAAAAACATTAAAATAATTCAGATAAGTAGGATAATATCCAACAAACATTTCGGAGAAGGAAAGTTATTAAATCCTTGGATTTCCTGTACTAAACAAAGTGTAAGCTTTGCATTTATTTCTTTGTTATACTTGAGTGACCCGCATAATTTTAAGTGAAAACAAAAAGACAATTGAACGGGGTTTTCCAAAATACATTAATGCAGTGATTAGAGACAAATAGAAGAGATTTTAGAAAGTGGTTTTTGTTAGTTTTAAGAATTATAGAAAATATTATTTGTAAATAAGTTTTAGGAAATTTTATAATGATAGGTAAAAATTTGTTTGTTATCGAAATGAAAAAATGGGGGAATTGTGACGAGTTTTGATTGGCGGAGATTGAAAAAGGTTGGATAAGTATGTAGGAAAAAGTTTAGCGAGATTGAGGAGAGAGAAAAGATATAGGCAGTTGGTTTTCGAAATCTGTAAGAGGAACAGATTTGTTCTCTGGCGGTTCCTGAAATGTAGCAAGCAGTAGTGTTGAATGTTAGTGAGTTTTTGTGGAGTTAGTGTATCTGACAGGAGCTGAAGCAGCAAAATATTGTAAGTCATATTTCTCTACTTATATTCCAAGAGTCACTGTTCAGGCCAACGAGAGATTCAGTTTATCGTAAAGAGAAGATATTCCAAGAGTCATTTTTCACTCGGGCCAACGAGAGATTCAGTTTATCGAGAGGAGAAAGGCTATCATAATTTGAATGATTTGTGCTTTTGAAGGAGATCATTAAGGACGATATACTTGCAACAATCTGTGTAAGATTGCTGATTACATAGGGAGCGGTTGAGAGGAGATAATATAGTCTACAAGGAACAAGGATTTGGACCACTCCTCATCAGAGAGAGATATTTTGTTTCTGCAGTTTTTTTTCTTTTATTGATAACACAATTTTTACACGTAATTTAGAAAGGATAAAAATATTTTGATTAGGAGAGTTAGAATAGTTCGGAATTTGGAGATTTCAATTAATATTGTTTGTACCATTAATTTTGATTGTTCACGTACGTAGAACAAAATTTTTGAGAATCATTATATGAGATTTGTTTATTGAAAACTTTTGAGTGTGAATTATTTCATTATTTTTATTTCAATATATAGTGTTAGATCATATGGGTTTTTTATTATTCCGGTATTCTCTGGACCTTACCTTTCACATGTAATAGCATAGATATTGAAGCACGAATTTAACCCTGAGATAAAAGAATTAAAAATTGTGATAGAGTCATAATCATGTCATTTAAATAATTTTAATTAATCAAAAAAAATTAATTAGCTAATTATTGCTTGGCGCACCAAGACTTTAAATATCACAATAACTGGCTTCCAAAACGTGGGGCTTGAAAGTATCGCAGCGTTACATTTGAAGGAAGGGAAAGAGATCTGGAATAAGTACAGGTGATCCAGAGATAAAAACATATAACATTGAGGGAATTTGAATTTTAAAGTATTTTGACAATTTTTCCAGGGAATATAAATTTGATTTATTGATTGATCGTAGTTAATGGATATTTACTGCTATTGAATTATTTGATTTTATTTTCTTTACCAATCGTACATTGGATATTTATTTTGAATTATTTGAATTTTACTGATTGCATATTTGATATTTGTCGTGAAAATTTAATACATTTGGGGAGAAATATTATCGTGTTCTGAAACATATAGAGTGTTGTAAAATTTCACATTTGGCGGGGACAAAAACAATAACAAAAAGTAACAACATGTCTGTCACAAGGAGACAAAGTAAAATGCAGGAAAGGAAGGAGGATAACAGAGAAGATGAAACAATTTTGGAAGAAGTATCGGATAATGAAGGAAATGTGACAATAGTTGAGGAGAGAAAAGAACTATCAGGAATAGATAAAATATTACAACTAATGCAACTCCAGTCACAAAAAATGGATGAAACAAAACAAACAATAGAGAAAAACCAAAATGAAACATCAAAGAAAATGGATAAAATGGATAGAAATCAACAAGAAACATCACTAAAAATGGAAGAAAACCAACGGGAAACAAAACAAACAATGAGCAATATAGAGCAGCGTCTGGAAAACTATGAACAGGAAATTAGAGGATGTGTTGAGGGGATAAAGAAAGAACTGGTACAACAAATAGAAGAGATTAATGAAATTAAAAATGATATGAAAGAACAAGAAATGAGAATTAAAGATAATTTGGAGGAATTAGAAAGCAAACTTGAAAATGTAATGAAAGATAGTAAGACGGTCCAGAAAAAGGAATTAGAACAGTTAGAAGAAAAATTTGAAATGGCGCTACAAGAAGACAGGAAGGAAGTAGAAAGAAGATTAAAGCAAAATGAAAAACAAATGGCAGAAATTGAACTAAGAGGGGTAGAGAGAAAAGAAGTTATCATCCATGGAACAAGCGAGGCGAAAATACAATTTGGCGGGGATATTCGGAAAACACACCCAGTACCGTTTGTTAAAAATTTGAAAACCAAATTACAACATATTAGATATTTTGACGATTGCAAAGAAACAATTAGAAACCATTTGAAAGAAGGAGCAGCGTTATGGTATGAAAGCAAGGAAGATGAGTTTGAAAATTGGACAGATTTTGAAAATAAATTTCTCAACTATTTCTGGGGGAAAAATAAACAGAGAGAAATCAACCAAGAGCTACAGAATGGAAAATATCACGAAAAAATGGGAATATCTGAAGAAAGATATGCTTTGCAGATATATAACAATTCAAAATATCTAGAATACAAATATTCTACCGAACAGCTGGTAGAAATGATCAGCAGACATTTTGAGGAAACGTTGGAAGATCACGTGATTTTGAGAAACTATCAAGATATTGATAGTTTGTGCCAATTCCTTCAATTAAAAGAAGCGAAAAGAAAAGAAATGAGAAATAGAAGACAACATGACCAATATAATGGACCGGAAAGAAGGTATTCATCAAATTATGACCAGAGAAACCGACATCCCAGATCAACAAACGAATATAGGCCGAGAAATTACAATAATTACAATAGACAACAAAATTACGATAACAGGAATGACACACAACAGAGAACATATGAAAATCACAACAGGAATAGAGATGCACAAAATCCTCCGAATAGGAATACTAACGAACAAAGGGACGATAGAAATAACCAGAGCTTCCAACAACAAAATAGAAGGGAGATGAATCATGTAGCAATAGGAAACGACAGACAAATTTCTAATTCTAATCTAATATTTTTAGATGCATTTATAAAACATAAAGCGATTAAAATTGTGATTGATTCCGGATCGGAGATATCGCTAATCAATAAAAAACTAGTAAAAGAATTAAATTTGGACAGATTTGTGTATAAGATTCCTAGGGTTGATTTAGTGGGTGCAAACAATAAAAATTTGACGACAGTAAACGAAGGCTTGGGAGTACAGATAAGAGTGGGAAACAAAGTCCATATTATGAAATGTGTGGTGATTGAAGATTTAAATCATGATATGATAGCGGGAATTGATGAATTGAGGAAAAAAGATATCACCATAAATTTTTCGGAAAATAAACTGGAAATCAGAGCAGAACCAGACAACACAGGAGAAGAAAAGCAAACAGATAGGAAAACAAATTCTGGAAGGATCAATGCACAGGAAAAACGCAAAGAAATCGATATGACTGTAGAGAATAAACCGAAAGTACAAGAACAAGATCTAACAAAAAAGAAAAAGAGAAGGAAGAAAAAGAAGAAGAGTTCGAAAAGAAAGCAGGAAAATAAGATGGAGACCAGAGAAAAACAGGAAATAGAAGGTACAGAAGAATTGTTGGCAACCGACGATAAAACAGAATGGAAGCAGGAAGAAAAAGAAGGTATCATCAGAGAAATGAAAGGAATAGAAACATGGTGCTCGGAATACCAAAGGGAATTAGAGGAGAAAAAGAAAACAGAAGAAAAAATGGCACTGATGGACGAGAATCCAGAATTTTGTGAAGAAGTATTATGGACAGTGAACACATGTAAACAAAAGGTGGATGAAAGAAAAATAAATTGTGGAAAAAACATGGAGAAGGAAATAGAGAAGATTTTAGGAAACCATGGAGATTTTGTTAATAAAGTAAATCAAGTGGTTAAAAATTATGAACTTTCTTTTAAGGGAAAATACTTGGAAAAATTTAAAACGAAAATATATCCAATCCCGTATAAAGACAGGCAATATACGGGGTATTTTTAACATTCACGACATCTATCAATATCATGAATAGATTTTAATAACATAGTGAAATAATTTGATCCTAGAAAACTTTTGTCATTTTTAAAATTTAACAAAGAGTTTTCGGCAGATCAAATGGCGGGGATTTGTTATGATATGTAAAATCGAGAAAAATATTGGTTTGTTTAAAAATATTTCAAAATTCAAAAAACATTAAAATAATTCAGATAAGTAGGATAATATCCAACAAACATTTCGGAGAAGGAAAGTTATTAAATCCTTGGATTTCCTGTACTAAACAAAGTGTAAGCTTTGCATTTATTTCTTTGTTATACTTGAGTGACCCGCATAATTTTAAGTGAAAACAAAAAGACAATTGAACGGGGTTTTCCAAAATACATTAATGCAGTGATTAGAGACAAATAGAAGAGATTTTAGAAAGTGGTTTTTGTTAGTTTTAAGAATTATAGAAAATATTATTTGTAAATAAGTTTTAGGAAATTTTATAATGATAGGTAAAAATTTGTTTGTTATCGAAATGAAAAAATGGGGGAATTGTGACGAGTTTTGATTGGCGGAGATTGAAAAAGGTTGGATAAGTATGTAGGAAAAAGTTTAGCGAGATTGAGGAGAGAGAAAAGATATAGGCAGTTGGTTTTCGAAATCTGTAAGAGGAACAGATTTGTTCTCTGGCGGTTCCTGAAATGTAGCAAGCAGTAGTGTTGAATGTTAGTGAGTTTTTGTGGAGTTAGTGTATCTGACAGGAGCTGAAGCAGCAAAATATTGTAAGTCATATTTCTCTACTTATATTCCAAGAGTCACTGTTCAGGCCAACGAGAGATTCAGTTTATCGTAAAGAGAAGATATTCCAAGAGTCATTTTTCACTCGGGCCAACGAGAGATTCAGTTTATCGAGAGGAGAAAGGCTATCATAATTTGAATGATTTGTGCTTTTGAAGGAGATCATTAAGGACGATATACTTGCAACAATCTGTGTAAGATTGCTGATTACATAGGGAGCGGTTGAGAGGAGATAATATAGTCTACAAGGAACAAGGATTTGGACCACTCCTCATCAGAGAGAGATATTTTGTTTCTGCAGTTTTTTTTCTTTTATTGATAACACAATTTTTACACGTAATTTAGAAAGGATAAAAAGATTTTGATTAGGAGAGTTAGAATAGTTCGGAATTTGGAGATTTCAATTAATATTGTTTGTACCATTAATTTTGATTGTTCACGTACGTAGAACAAAATTTTTGAGAATCATTATATGAGATTTGTTTATTGAAAACTTTTGAGTGTGAATTATTTCATTATTTTTATTTCAATATATAGTGTTAGATCATATGTGTTTTTTATTATTCCGGTATTCTCTGGACCTTACCTTTCACATGTAATAGCATAGATATTGAAGCACGAATTTAACCCTGAGATAAAAGAATTAAAAATTGTGATAGAGTCATAATCATATCATTTAAATAATTTTAATTAATCAAAAAAATTAATTAGCTAATTATTGCTTGGCGCACCAAGACTTAAAATATCACAATAATATATATATATATATATATATATATATATATATATATATATATATATATATATATATCTATATATATATATATATATATATATATATATATATATATATATATATATATATATATATAAACAAATTCAAGCAATGCAAACTTCGATCCCGCATTTTTAGATTTCAAAAATAAACGTGAAATGACAGAAATATCTATAGTAAATAGACACTAAATTTTCCCATCACATATCAAAAATTTGAAAAAGCTCTAGATAAATCAAAAAACACTTCATCGGGTCCTGATAATATACAAATAATATTTATCAAAAACTTCCGTACACAGGAAAATTAATTCTCTTAGACATTTTCAATCACATTTACGTTAATAAAAAATTTCCATCAATCTGGCCTGAATCAACAAATATTTCCATTTTAAAACCTTTCAAATCAAAAACTGACCCTTCTTCCTATAGACCAATTTCTCTTACAAATAGTACATGCAAACTACTAGAAAAATTTTAAATAACAGATTAATATGGTTTCTGGAAAAAAACCGATTATTAAACCATATCTAAAGAGGTTTCAGAAAAGGCAGATCAACTCATGATGCCTTAGAGCTATTGACAATATTATATGTGAGTCTTTTAGAAATAACCAGAAAGTAATTGCCATATTTTTTTATATAAATAAAGCATTGATACTGCATGGAGATACAACATTTTACAAACCATGTCTAACTGGGGTATTTAGGGAAATTTTCTTGCGTTTGTAAAAGATTTCATGAATAATAGAGCATTCCAAGTACGTGTGAATGGAATTACTTCAAAAACAGAATGTCTTAAAAACGGCATTCCACAGGGCTCAACCTTAAGCCCCACTCTATTTTTAATAGCAATTAATAATATCGCTCAAGAGATAAAGCTACCTTTGAAAGCAGATCTGTATGCAGATGACTTAGTTGTATATACTACTAGCTGCAATATTACACTAGCCTCAAAAATTTTGCAATCATTTCTGCATAAACTAGAAGACTGGTCCCAAAAAACTGGTTTTACGTTCTCAGGTGATAAATCTCGTTTCATCGTATTCAATAAAAGAAAAACTGATTGCAAAACGACATTTACTCTAAATGGTATCAACCTAAAACAAGTAGAGAGCATTGACTTTCTTGGCCTAAGATTGGACAGTCAGCTAACATGGGCAGAACATATTAAAAAGCTAGTCGTATCCTGCCAATCTAAAATAAATCTCCTTAAAATGCTATCAAACCGATCTTGGGGAGCGGACACCCTAAAATTGCTGCATATATACCAATCAATTATCCGAAGTAAACTGGATTATGGTGCAATATGCTATTCAATTGCGAGTAATTATATTCTTACTAGACATTATGCAAAACACATGTTTAAGACTTATTCTGGGTGCTTACCGAACTAGTCCTGTTTCAAGTTTTCAAGTTATCCTAGATGAATCCCCCCTATCAATACGAAGACAACACATTCCTTTAAATTATGCCGCGAGACTGTTTTCGAACCCTAATAACACAAACTATCCATTTCTTTACAAAATATATTCATCTACTCATTGCCATCAACAAATTAAATATCCACCCCTTAAAGAACATTTAACGAGCTATGGTTTTGACATGACAACGAACTATACCTCTTTGGACTATTAATTTTCCCACTATTGATATATCCCTCACGGCCTATCCAAAGAGTACCACAGATCCCATAATCATTAACAAATTATATCAAGAACGGATATCAGAATATACTGGTTATAACAAGATATTTACTGATGCGTCAAGAACTGAAAACGGACATGCAGCGGCCTTTATTCTAGGAAAGTCTGAATATGCAGTTCGCATTCCTCAATTCTGCAGCATTTTCACGGGAGAAGCAATGGCCATTTTAAAAGCATTAGACATGTGTAAGAGTCATGCAAGCTCAAACTTTCTTATCATTACTGACTCTTTATCTGTTCTTCAGAGCTTAAGGCAAATATATCCAGTACTTGCTATCCTGCAACAAATACAATTAGCACTTTATCACCTAAAAAAAAGACACGTGAACGTTAAATTTCTCTGCGACCATCACATACAAGTATCGCAGAAAATGAAAAAGTAGATGAATTAGCAAAGAAAGCTGCTACTGTCAAGCAAACTGAAATAATGACTACAATTCTATTCAATTGAATCGGATAGTCTATCCGTTTATCACAATTTTCTTAAAAACACCTTAATTTTCATTCTCTTTACTCAAATTTAACAGAGCCACCTACAACAATTTCATTTTACTATTATAGTCAATACAGACCAATAGTTCATTCAACTTACCAACTTATAACTTAATCTTTTATTTTCCCTATGTACATAGTGTTGCTTTATAACAGCTAGGTTCTTTTCTCAAGTTATAAGTTGAGTACTGTACGATCAATATATTACAAAACCACTTCCAACCATCAAATTTTGTCCATTTCATATACTTGTCAAAACACAAAATATAACTACATCACTCAGTTTGTTAACACCCAATCAGATATTTATATTCATGAACTTGCAACTCAAGAAGTTTTACATTTACCAGGTAACAAATGTTGTTTTTTGACATACAGGGCCTAATATAATTGAGTTATAAGTCAATTTTTACATGAACTTTATATTACAATAGTTTTATTTCATTCATTGAATAACATTCTCGCATATTAAATATATTAATTCCTATACTTTTTCAAGAACCCAACTTTCCACCTGTGTCTAGTTTGCATTTTCCAGGTACCAAATGTAATTAAAATATAAAGGGCCTTATATTAGAATCTTTTCATCACACCACTTGACACTGTATAGTTGGTTGCCTAACTATAATCACATAATTTTCTCACCACAATTTCATCTCACATACATAATTTATAACAATAACATTGATGGTTGATACTGTTATAATTTTATTTTTATTTCAACTTTCACATTTTTTTTTAAACAATGTTGGCTTCTGTCTTAAATAGACATATACAGTTACACTGACTGCTCTGTCACAACTTCCGTCATAACCTGTCAAGATTGTCATTTCAATCAGTTGCTTTAATAAAGTCCTCGTAGACATACCGTCTCAGGACTTACAACTTAATGTAGAGTCATATGTCGCCATGTTACCAATCCAACGGTAACTTTACCATCTTAATTTTAAATTAGACATAATGTAAACTAAATTTCATTTAGTAATTTTTAAAGGGTTTTTACCCCCATATTTAGTGGCTATATCCATGTATTAACCTGTAAGTATTAACCACATTTTACATTAACCTTAGTCAAAACTTAAATTATTTCATGTTCTTTTTAATTAAGTGGTTAAATACTTTTTAGGACACTGATGATGGAATACTTATTCCGAAAACGTTTTGTCAATTTAACATAGCCCAACTGGGTTTTTTATATACCTTTTTATAAAGGATTTTATTGAAAAAATTTTTTTAATATATGGTATACAGCCAACTACAGGAACTTAGTTTCCTTGTGAATTCTATTCAGTGATATCCAGTTCATTATTAAACAGCACTATATAAAAAATTGGCAACAAATGTGGAATTCTAATAAGGCTAATCTTAAAAACGTTAAAACTAGGATTGACACTAAACTACAATTTCCAGAAAACAGAAGGCAACAGGTGATTATAAACCGACTAAGAACCTGAATGTTCCTATTGTGAATTTCCAATAACTGATCAACATATATTGATTGAATGTCCTCTTTATTCCTTCGAAAGAGCCATCAACAACGTACCAGAAGAAGCAAAGAAACCTAAAGATATTTTAAACTGTAATGTATAAAATACAATCAAATTCCCTAAGGACATACGTTTACTACACAAAATTTAAGTTATATTATATGTATTATTTTGTAATTTGGTAATTTATTATTTGTAATTTAATACGCAATTTGTAATTAGTATATTTAATAACAACTGTAAAATCTGTAAAACCCGCTAATAACCTTTAATGGTTGATGCGGAAATTCAAATAAAAAAAAAATAAAAAAAAAGTGGGTAGAGGCAATACCCAATACCCTATAATAATATTTTGTAATGACTGTGAGATTTCTTTTAATGCGTCCATTAAGTCTATGGGCGAAATAATAGAACTATGTAAAATTTGCAGGCGAGAGAATGTGATAGAATTTAGTATATCATTTAAATAATTTTCTAAAAATACGCAGCTTTCCATTAAGGACTCACATATATCTAGTATTTGTAATTGTGCTTGGTAAAAGGAGATGTCATTATTAATGTCCAGAAGTGTAGTCTCGATAGTTTTTAAGTCTTTGTTAAAAGTTTCTTCGTCTATTTGCAATTTTTGAATTGTAGTGTTGAAAGTTCTTATAACTGAATTTCAATTTTTTAATTTGAAGATTTTCAATTTGAGTTTCATCGGAATTTATCTTATTTATACATTTATTAAAATATTCGCCGTTAGAGGCGTCTAAATTTTCAGTAATAGATTTCCAGATTGTTCCAATACCATTTACTAAACCGCGTTTTAGGCGTTTATTATAAGGTAATGTTTCAGAGGTTATTTCTTTATATTTTAAGTTAACGGAGTTTGAGATTTGTTTTAGCAGACTAACATGTGTCTGTACTTCGGCTTGAAAGGCAAGTTTTCTCGGTGTATCCACGTTAATAAATTTTTCTAATAAGCTTCCAAAATTCTGCCATTGTTGGATATTGCAGTTTTGATAGGGAATAATTCTTTGAAAAACAAGTAAAGTCCATTTGTCGTCAGATATTCGTATAGTTCCTTTTTCATGAAAAAATATTCCAATTGTGTTATTAATGGGAGTGAGGAGAATTTGGGATTGGACGATAGAAAGGAGTCCATAGAATCTGTAAAGGAAAATTTTTCAAAATAAGGTTTCAGTCTGTCAAAATTTACTTTAGAGGTTTGGTTTAAAGGTTTGGTTTTGGAGTAAAGGATAATTGCGGAATTTGTAACAACTTCTTGAATTTCGAAAAGTCCATTAAAAAAATTATCCGATTTTGATTTAATTTGGGATTCTTTTTGTCGCCCAGCCTGCTGAATTGTGATTGGTCAAATGGCAACAGTAATTGCAGCCAATCATAATTCAGGAGTCTGTTGCTTATTTTCTGTATTATCGTTGGTCGAACGGCATCTGAGCTGCAGCCAATGATAATACTGAAAATTGGGCATTGGTCGTCGTGCAGGTCCAATCGTAAAAAGTTCAAAACCACCGTTACAGATTGACCTACTTTTTTTGGCATAAAAGAAGTGCACGACGGCCAGGAATTCAGACAGGGTCAGGATATGTCCGCTGGTCCAGCCTTCTAGGCAAGTTAAGATCCTCTGATTGATTCAGTTCTCAGAGATTCTGTTTTATTTCCACAGATATCACCTTTAAACCCAGAACCTAACGTTCTCATCTTTAACGTCGGTTTGTCTTCAAACCAAACGGCGGCCATTTTTGAGGAATTTATCTCTGCTTTTCGACTTAGTCGAATTTGCTAATATTTTCCTCAAAAGCGTCGCAAGTGTCATCGATTTAATCTGTGCTTTTGGACTTGTCCAAAATCTGATTATCTCGGTAGTCTTACAGGTCATGTAAGAAAATTTCTCTTTCAGGATTCTGCTAAGTCTCTACTTCACGGGACTTAGCCACCGGACGTGCTTATATCCTTAAAGAAATTGAGATTTAATAAAGACTCCTATATTGTGTTTTATTTTTCTCTTCCTATTTTTACTGTGTACTTCTTTTACTTTTTATTGTTGATTCGCCCGAATGGCACTATAACAAACATCCCTGTCTTTATCCCGAGTCCCTAGCTCAACTCCTTCACACTTCAGGTAGTTTTGACAAGTGACATTTTCCCTACTTACTAATTTTAAATTTGCTTATATTTTGATTATTAGTTATAAATAATATACTTTCCCTTTCAGATTCTTAATTTAAGAATAATTAACATAATTATCTTCCCGATTCCTGGATCAGGCGATAATTATTATTTTCTTTCAGATTCTTAGCATAAGTTCTAACATATCTGTTTCTAACAATCTAATTACCGTTATTATTATCTCAATAAACATTATTTATTGTGTTTTCTCATTAAAAAGGCATTTAATCCTAGCTAAGTGTCCATAGCCCGTGTCTATGGCCACTGACCGAGAACCCTACCCTCTTAGGTCCCAGAAAGCGATGGATAGAGCGTGTAACGAGCCTTCTTTCTCTCTCTCGAAGGAGCTGAGAGTTCCATAAGTTACCGACATGGCGCCCAACTCTTAGAACGGACATCACCACACCCTGAGATGACAGAGTCCACACCGCCTGCGACGTCAGGCCTTTTCACACCACCCGTAACCGACACGACAGCCCAACTTCCACCACAGCCTGCGACGTCAGGCATTCCACCGACTCCAGATGTAGGACAGATGTTAGCAGCCCTCACCCAAGCAGTGACAGCGCTAGCCTTAGCCCAAGGACAAGGAGTCAAAACGGAGCATCCACCATTACCACCTGCCCCTACACCAAGATGGAAACCAGCCCTGAAGAAGTTCAGCGGAGCAGAGCACGAGAGCCCCGAAGAATTCGCCGCCTCAGCTACACACCATCTACTGGACATGGCCATAGAAGGAAGACACTGGACAGCGTACCTCCTGGAGCATGGGCTCGAAGGAGAGGCATCTACATGGGCCAAGACACATGCAGATCCCAAACTGGACCACACAACCTTCTTCAAACGATTGATCGACCACTTCAGCCGCTCGTCAAGATTCACAAAACTGTTAGCCAAGCTATACGGCATACATAAACAGAGGCAAGAAGCAGCAGCCGACTTCATCACCCAGAAGATGGCCCTGTTTAACCGAGTAGCACCTGCCACCCCAGACGATTAACGTTGCGAGATCATCATAGATCAGTTGCGCCCCGAAATCCGAAAATTCTTGAGGGTCAATCCACCACGGACTGAAGAGGACCTACGCCGAACAGTGGACGGGCTAGAGATGGACATCAGAGTCTCCACTCCCTCAACTGCTAGTCAAAAACAAGAGAGATCAGCTCCTAAGCCAGACCGTCCTCCACAGCAACAGCAGGACCGTCCACCACAGCATCCACCATGCCACGACCGCCCTCGACAGTCAGAGACCCTCAATAAATGGCGCAACAGGGGCAATAACCGCAACCAAAGCGGTAATGGCAACAACAGTAGCAACAACAACAACAACAACCGCAACAACAACAATGGCCGCAACCAAAACGGCCAATCCAACCAACAACAAGGAGGTCGTCCCATACCTCCACCACGAAATCAGCCACCACGTCCAAACCAGGGAAACTCCGACGGGGGCACCGTCGACCACTAAGCCCCAAGACCAAGGTGCCCCAGCTAAACATCCTCCAGGTAGCCGCTGCTTCTTCACCACCACCCGAGATTTCCGTAGAAATCGACTCAGTCAGGATGATGGCCCTGATAGACTCCGGTTTCGCAGTGAACAGAATAAAACAGCTTATCAAAACGTACCAAGACGTTTTCGACGACAGAGTCCGTCATCCAACTACCAAGGCCACGCAGATGGCCATCAAACTGACTGACTCCACACCAATCAACACCAGGCCGTACAAATACTCCACTACAAAGAAAAAAATCATGTACTCCGAGGTCCAGGACATGCTCTCGGCGGGCGTGATACGTCCAAGCAGAAGTCCGTACAACAGCCCAGTTGTAATCGTCTCCAAGAAGGATGGAACTCCTAGATTTTGCGTAGACTACCGTAAAATCCACGCTATTACCGTGGACGAAGTTTTAAACCTACCACCCATACACGACAGCATTAAGGAGCTAGGCTCAGCCAATATCTTCACCACCCTCGACCTGAAGAGCGGATTCTGGAAGATTCCGCTGGCCGAGGACTCCAAGCAGATAACAGCCTTCAGCCTTCCTGATGGGTCCCAGTTTGAATTCACGGTGATGCCATTTGGGTTGAAAAACGGACCTGCCGCCTTCCAAAAGCTGATGACCACTGTGTACATGGACGATATAATCATCTACTCGTCCACCTGGGAGGAACACCAAAAGCACCTCCACCTGGTCCTAGAGCGCCTGCGCACCCACGGCCTGTGGGTGTCCCTCAAGAAATGCCAGTTCGCCGCCAAGGAACTGGACTACCTGGGCCACACCATCACTTCCACCAACACACAACCGATGGAAAGACACAAAGACAAGATCCAAGGGTTTACGACTCCAAAGACTCTATGCCAACTGAGGTCTTTTATTGGCACTGCCAGCTGGCTACGAGACTTCGTTCCAAACTTTGCGGAGATGGTGACCCCGCTGACAGATCTAACAGCGGGAAAACACCGTTTCCAATGGAACGAAGTAGCTGACAGGGCATTTAACAACATCAAAAATGCCATAGCCAATAAATTGGAATTGCAACGGCCAGATGCCAGCCTGCCTTTCAGCCTGCAGACGGACGCGTCTGAGATAGGCATGGGCGCCGTCCTATTCCAAGGAGAACCCAACAACAGAAGGATCATCGCATATGGTTCCACCAAGCTCAAGCCAGCTGAGAAGAGGTACCATATCAACGAGAAAGAATGTCTTGCTGTCATATGGGCCCTGAAGCAATTCAAACATTTCCTGCAGGACCAGGCCTTCACCCTGTACACCGACAGCAGAGCTCTACTGTGGCTAGATCGATATAAGTCCGACAAAGCCAAGTTATCACGATGGGCTCTGCTTTTGCAAGAATTTAACTTCAAGGTGATCCACGTCGCCGGTAGAGACAACCAGCTGCCGGACCACCTATCACGCCATCCGACCACCGAGGAGGAGACGATCCACGACCCTGACGCAGAAGTCGACCGCCTAGCCTGGCCACAACAGTCCATTACGGAAGAAAACACCGTCCCGTTGCTGTGCCTCCAGGAAGCCCAGGAAGATGGTGCCAACCACCCCATCCTGGACGATCTTAATGAAATGCCGCTGCAGACACGCATCCAGAGGGCACACCTGACCCACCATGGAGTGCAGCGCTTCATTGCCCGTTGGCGTCACATTCAGTCCAGAGGGCCCTGTGATGACGTCGAGTCAAGCCTCCTCGATGAGTTTCTGGTCGAGGACGATACCGCCTACTACCTCCAGGATGGCTCGAAACGATTGCTAGTCCCTGGTTGCTTCCGAACTGAGGTTCTGCAAGTTTACCACGACAGTGAGGAAGCCAACCACCCGGGACAGGAAGAAACTTCCAGAGCCATCCGTGAATTTTACTACTGTCCCAGCATGTCCAAGGACATTATCCACCACGTCCGATCTTGCCTGAAGTGTGCCACCACCAAAGCATCAAAGAGACAACCTAGAGCTCCGATAGTTCCGAGGGCCCCCGTCAACTCATGGGAGAGGATCTCCTTCGATGTTCTAGGTCCCTATCCTCCTGCTCGAGGAACAAGGAACCGCTTTATCCTCCTGGCCACGGACTGCCTCAGCAACTGGGTTGAGTACCGATGCACCACCTCAGCAAAATCGAGAGACATCAAGTCCTTCCTCCAGGACGAGATCTGCAACCGATGGGGACGACCGAACACCATCATCACAGATAATGGCTCCCAGTTCAGAACACCCACCTGGGAGAGATTCCTTCGTCGTCATAACATAGACCACGAGAAGGCCCCCATATACCACCAGAGGGCAAATCCCATCGAACGCAGAGTCCAGGAGCTGAAGAAGGGACTACGGGCGAAAGTATCGTCACCAGAGGACCCCCGATGGGACTCCTACGTCGGAGACGTCGTCTTCACACTGCGAACCAGAGCCAACGACGCTACCGGACAGACTCCTGCGGATCCTCCTCGAATACCGGCCACGACGAGCACAGGAAACCAACTTCCAGGCTAACCAGAGGGAGAACAGGGAACAACGAGTCCAGCGAGCGGTACAAAAAGCCACCGTCTACGCCAGGAACCTGTTCCCGGATACTCCTGATGCTCGTCCACCACCTCAATACGTTCCCGGACAACACGTGTTGGTGAGGAACCACCAACGAGGAAACTTTGGAGAGACCTGGACAGGCCCCCACTCAGTCATCAGGGCAGCCGGCAATCACACATACGAAGTCCATCGAGACAACGACATAGACCGGCTGATCCACGTCGATGACATCCGTCCCGCACTACCTCCACGTGTCGACGCCACCGTCGGAGAAGACGCCGAGTGACGTGGTGCAAAGACAATTTTTTAAAAAGAGTCATTTTTATGTTATAAAAGACACTTTTCTTTTGTATAGCAACTTACACATTTTTTACTTTTTTTTGCTTGTATTGTATAACTATGTTTTTGTCAATAAAGCAATAATCACCAGAGGATCTTCGAGGCGGGGGGGATGTCGCCCAGCCTGCTGAATTGTGATTGGTCAAATGGCAACAGTAATTGCGGCCAATCATAATTCAGGAGTCTGTTGCTCATTTTCTGTATTATCGTTGGTCGAACGGCATCTGAGCTGCAGCCAATGATAATACTGAAAATTGGGCATTGGTCGTCGTGCAGGTCCAATCGTAAAAAGTCCAAAACGACCGTTACAGATTGACCTACTTTTTTTGGCATAAAAGAAGTGCACGACGGCCAGGAAATCAGACCGGGTCAGGATATGTCCGCTGGTCCAGCCTTCTAGGCAAGTTAAGATCCTCTGATTGATTCAGTTCTCAGAGGTTCTGTTTTATTTCCACAGCTATCACCTTTAAACCCAGAACCTAACGTTCTCATCTTTAACGTCGGTTTGTCTTCAAACCAAACGGCGGCCATTTTTGAGGAATTTATCTCTGCTTTTCGACTTAGTCGAATTTGCTAATATTTTCCTCAAAAGCGTCGCAAGTGTCATCGATTTAATCTGTGCTTTTGGACTTGTCCAAAATCTGATTATCTCGGTAGTCTTACAGGTCATGTAAGAAAATTTCTCTTTCAGGATTCTGCTAAGTCTCTACTTCACTGGACTTAGCCACCGGACGTGCTTATATCCATAAAGAAATTGAGATTTAATAAAGACTCCTATATTGTGTTTTATTTTTCTCTTCCAGGTACACTGCAAAACAACTTGTAAGTTGATTCACCTTTGATTTTGGTATTTGCATTATTTTTCAGGTACACTGTTTAACATATTTCAAACTTTAACATTTTCTAATAAAACTTGCAAATTGTGTTTTATTCTTTTCTTTCAGGTACACTGTAAAAACTTGTAAATTATTTCCATCTTTTATTTTGGGTATTTACATTATTTCCAGGTACACTGTTAAAAACTTGACATTTAATTTTGACTTTAACATTTGCTATTTATTTCATTTATAGGTATTAAATAAACTTGCAACATTTGTGCCTATTTTTCGATATATAAAATAACTTATAATTTTTCCCACAGGTCTCAGCGAAAAATTTCTATAAAAATATTTCGAATTTTGTTGATAACTATTTTTACTGTGTACTTCTTTTACTTTTTATTGTTGATTCGCCCGAATGGCACTATAACAAACATCCCTGTCTTTATCCCGAGTCCCTAGCTCAACTCCTTCACACTTCAGGTAGTTTTGACAAGTGACATTTTCCCTACTTACTAATTTTAAATTTGCTTATATTTTGATTATTAGTTATAAATAATATACTTTCCCTTTCAGATTCTTAATTTAAGAATAATTAACATAATTATCTTCCCGATTCCTGGATCAGGCGATAATTATTATTTTTTTTCAGATTCTTAGCATAAGTTCTAACATATCTGTTTCTAACAATCTAATTACCGTTATTATTATCTCAATAAACATTATTTATTGTGTTTTCTCATTAAAAAGGAATTTAATCCTAGCTAAGTGTCCATAGCCCGTGTCTATGGCCACTGACCGAGAACCCTACCCTCTTAGGTCCCAGAAAGCGATGGACAGAGCATGTAACGAGCCTTCTTTCTCTCTGTCGAAGGAGCTGAGAGTTCCTTAAGTTACCGACATTTTACGTAAACTTTGTCACCAATTTTAAAATCAGGTCTTCGTTCTGAAATATTCTCGTCAAATCTTACTTTCGCTTTCTGTCTTTCTGTTTTTGCTCTGGCTACTTTGTAAAAATATTCCATGCGATTATTCAGGTCTCGAATATATTTACTTATTAGTGTTTTTTGATTGTATAGAGTTTCTGGTGGTCGGCCTGCAGTGTGCCCAAATATAAGTTCATATGGTGTAAAACTGTGGGTCGTATTTTTTGTTTGTTATAGCATATTATCGCATAAGGAAGTATAGTGAAGGGATGATCGTTTGGGTTCTCGGCTTGATTTGCTCTAATCATTTCTGAGAGTGTGGCATGAAATCTTTCTACAGATCCACCCCCTTTCTACAGATTGTGGATGGTTAACACTAGAAAATGTTAGTTTGATGTCGTATAATTCGCATAGATCTTGGATTATAGCATTCTCGAATTCTCGACCGCAGTCACAATGAATTCTTAGTGGTGTTCCATATTGTTGAAAGAAGAGTAGGAGTGTCTTGACTACTGTTACTGTCTTTTTGTCTTCCAAAGGATAGGCTTGCGTGAATTTCGTCAATTCGTCACGAATAGTTAAAGCATAGTTCCTAGTAGAGTATTCGAATATATCCATATTTATTCTTTCGAATGGTGTTTTTGGAGTTTCTGTTATGACTAGTGGTCCACTTAAGTTGTTCCTGCAAATCTTAACTTTTTGGCAAATTTCTCATGCTTTTACAAATTTCTCTACATCTTGTGTTAAATTCTTCCAATTGAATTTCTGCTTTATTCTTCTGACAGTTTCGTTTACTCCTCGATGTAAATTGTTTTTACCACAATGATAATGATCTAAAATTTGAGGGATTTCGTCTTCGCTGACTATTTTAATTATATTTTGACAGATTCTTAATTTTATTTCTTTGTCAGCAAAAATAAAAGAAAATATCTCTAGGATAGGTAGTTCGAGATTATTTTCGACACAATATATTTTTGATTCATCGAATTAATCTTTATTTGCAAAAAGTACAAGAAACAAATGTGATAATGTGATAATCGTTCGGGATCAAACGGTAATGGTATAATAAAATATTCTCGATCTTTTACAGTTTTGCTGTGTACAATATTAATTCTTCGGTTACTATATTCCATGTTTTCTTCGAATTTGTCATTCATTATTTCTCGTGGAGTTCTTCAAGTTTATTTCGCCAAAAAAAAGTAACAATGTTTTTGTTGGATTTGTCTAATAAGTTCGTATTCGATGTTTCAATTTTAGAATAATCGATTATTGACTTAGTTCTATACAGTTCGATAAACTTGTGAAGTTCTTCGGATATTATTTCTATATTTTCTTCATCGTCGTCTTCGTTTTCTTGAGTTTCCGTGTCATCTTCATTCGATGCATGTAATGAGATTTTCGATTGTAAGTTTGCACAATCTTTGAAATGGTTAATCTTTATTCTTGAGAGGGCATCTGCATTTCTGTTTATTGTTCCTGCACGATGTTCTATTTTATAATTGTATTCTTCGAGTTTTAGGCGCTAACGCGCTAGTCAGCTTCCGGGATCTTTTATCGAGAAAAGCCATGTAAGGGGTCGATGATCGGTAATAAGGGTGAATTTTCGGTCAAAAAGATATGGTCTAAAGTGTTTGACTGCCTATACGATAGCTAATAGTTTTCTCTCTATAGTCGAATATTTTGATTCGGCACCGCATAATGTTCTGGAGGCATAAGCTATGGGTAAATCTTTTCCAATAGGGCCTTGCGATAGAACAGCTCTAATCGCGAATACCATCAGTTGTTAGTAAAAAAATGGTTCCTCAAAATTGGGATATATAAGTATTGGATCTCTTTGCATTCAGAATTAAAAATAAAAGGTACGTCTTTCTGAATTAGTTTCGTGAGTGGTTTAGAAATTTTGGCAAAATTTGGAATAAATCTTCTGTAGTAACTGGCTAAACCTAAGAATGATTTTATTTCTTTGGTGTTCTTTGATTCTGGGAAGTTTTTGATGAAAGATATTTTAGCTGCATTTGTTTTTACACCATTTTCTGTTAAAAGTTGGCCCACATATGCCACTTCTTTTCTTAAAAATTCGCACTTGTCTGGCTGTATTTTTATATTTGCTTTTCGTAACCTTTTAAAAACTTCTGTTAGTCGTGACATGTGATCATGAATAGTGGGTGAGTAAATAATTATGTCGTCCATATACACTAAGCATCATTCGTTTTGTATTCCTAAGAGGATGTTGTCCATTAGTCTTTGGAAAGTAGATGGAGCATTCATTAGTCCGAATATTCATTCATTAGTCGTAATGTCCATTTTCGATGGAAAAGGCCGTCTTCTAGATGTCTTGTGGCTCGATTTCAATCTGGTGAAATCCAGACGCTAAATCGAGTGTTGTGAAGTATTGGCATCTTCCTAGTTGGTCCAGTAGTTCTGATATTTGTGGTAGAGGATAACGGTCTTGTACTGTGAGTTCGTTAAGTTTTCGATAATCAATAACAACTCGCCATTTTTATTTTCCTGACGCATCTAATTCCTTCGGTACGACCCAGACTGGACTCGACCAGTGCGAGACGCTTTTCTGGATTATTCCTTCTTCTAACATTTTATTAATTTGTGTCTTTACCTCTTCCTTATGTATTTGTGGATATCTATAGGATTTAGTGAAGATAAGTTTAGCGTTGTTTGTTTCGATTTTGTGCTTGATTTCGTTTGTGAAGGTCAGTTTGTCGCCTTCGACATAAAATATATCTGAATATTCAGTACATATATCTAGAATTAGTTCTTGTTCTTTGCAATTTAGATGATCAATTCTTAGTTGTTCTTTAATTATTCGTGTTCTATCTACCACGGGTTCTTTAAAACCATTTCCGTTGTAGGATAGGATTGTCTCCGAATTTTTGAAAGGTGAGATTGAAATGTCTAAAAATTCGATTGTCTTTGGCTACATGGACTAATGCATGAGGTAATCTAACTTTTTCGATTTCTTGAGCTGATAATATGTCATCTGTATTTGATAAGTTGCATTTTAGTCGTATATCTGTTCGGTCCGGCTGTCAATGGTAATTCTGTTTTTTTCTTTTATTCGTTTTCTTTCCGGCCTTTCAAGATTTTTGTCTTGATCTCGGTTTTTTACCATAGTGTATTTTTCATTCATAGGGTTTTGGTATTTTAAATTTAATTCCTTTTTAGAATCTGATTTAATTTTTAAGGTTCGTTTTGTCTTGTTTCTGTAGGGTGTCTCGGTGATTTGTCTATAGGAGGTGTGTTTGTCTCGTGTCCTACTTTGTGAAGGTTGAGAGTTTTAAAATTTGTATGCAACTGTCGGATTTTGAGATCTATTACGCAATCATAATGATCTAGAAAGTCTAGGTCTATTATGCCATCGAAATCAATGTCTAAATTGAAAATAAAGATTTAGTGAAGATTAGTTAGTAAAGGGAATCACGACAGATTCTGTTATTAACAATTTTTGATTGGTTATACCTTAAATAGTAACATTTTTAGGAAATCTATTATAATAATTGCGTGCTGTGTTTTCTTTGAAAACAGTGATTCCAGCACATGTATCGATTAAAAGGTTAAAAGTGTTGGTAGCATCGTTAATGAAATATAAATTTATGGAACTCATAATATGAAATGGGATTACATGAATGCCTGTTCAGGAAAATTGAGATCTGGATGAAAGTTGTCCAAGTTGAATGCTTGGATTTGTTCTTGGATATTCGTAATATCCGTTGAGTGGTTCGTATGGTTGGGAGGATGATTTTGATTCTGAAGTGAAAGAAAATCCTGATAATTTTCTGCGTTATTGGTTTCGTAAAAGTTATCAGTTTGTGGATTATATTCTGTATAATAATATGTTTTATAGTTTTCATAGTTAAAGGTATTATAATAATTATCTGTATAGTAATCGTCTGTATAATATTTAGTCGTCATTTCATCAGGGTATTCGTTTAAAACATGTGCCCGTTGGAAATTTGGGTTTCTTTGAATGACAGATGGACAATTTTGATTTTGATTTTGAGATGAAAAGGAAGGTCTTTGTTGGTTTAAATTTGGATTGTTGGAGGAATATTGATTCCTATTAAGGTTCTGATTGTTTTGATAGTTGTTAGATCCATTATTATATTGGTTTTGGTAACCGTGTAGCCTGGAAAAAGTTTGGTTTGGCTGTACGAAACGTGAAGAGCGGCATTCAGTATTTAGATGACCAATGCGGCCACAATTTGTACATTTTGTAAATTGAGATGAGAGTCTTCTCATTGGTTAAGAGGGTTTAAGAATAGTTGATCTAGAATTAGATTTTTGTTCTTCAAAATATGATAATTGAAGTTCGCGTCGAATACGATTGCTTGCTTCAATGAGATCTTTTGGATAACTAGCCCTAATAATTTGTCCTAGACGGGGTTCTAAACCGGTTTAAAGTGTGTTTAGGGCCATGGTATCGATTGAGTCACATTGGGCGGTTTTTTAATCTGCGGATAAATTTGCTATTTGGATCAAGGCGTGCATTTTTGCATTTAGAACTTGTAAGCGGTTAAAGAAAGTTAGAGGAGATTCGTTAGATAGTTGGCTTAGTCTTTGTAAGTCTTGTATTAAGGAGGTCAGATATCTACTCTCTCCGAAATGTAGATTTAGTGATTGTTTTATTTTTGTATAAGAAAGTGGTTTTCTAGAATTAATAAGCTGTGTAGCTTTAACTTTGAGTTTATTTTTTACGTGCTGATCGCATGTGGCCATCTTAAAAGCACAATTGCATGCATCTAAAAATGTAGAAAGAGAAATCAGATCGCCTTCAAATTCTGGGATAAGGAAAAATATTTCCGAAAGCTTATATGGTTCGATTTCGTGTTGAGTTTGGGAATGTGTCTTGGGCATTTTTCGAGATATTTTTAAACGGAAATAAAAAATAGAAGTATGGACAAAAAATGTATCAGTATATAAGGGAGAGAAAAAAATGTGGTGGTATATAAAGGGCAAAAATGTATCAATATAAAAATATCAAATAATATATCAATAAAAATGTATCAAATATATCAAATAAAAATATATCAAGAGAAAATATAGCAAGTAAAAAAATATGTCAATAAAATATCAGTATAAAATAGTATGAAAGAAATATGTCAATATCAACAATTTCAAATATTAGATAATCAACTTGTATTTTTTTATGTATCTTGATTAATTGACTTGCAGTATGGTCAATTTCGTAAATTATTATAACAAAATGATTAACATATATTATAATATATACATATATATATATATATATATATATATATATATATATATATATATACATATATATATATATATATGTATATATATATATATATATATATATATATATATATATATATATATATTTATATATATACATATATATATATATATATATATATATATATATATATATATATACATACATATATTGATATATATGATGATCGCCCGTCCCAACCCATCCTGCGAGAACTTGATAATTTTCATATATATATAAATATATAAATATATATATATATATATATATATATATATATATATATATATATATATATATATATATATATATATATATATTGTTGTTGCCTCTTCTCTTTAGTAGTAGTCTCTTTTTCGGTATTCTTTCTTGTGTCTTTCCTTGTGTATGTCCCATCCACCTAATTTTTTTAGCTCTTATTACAAAATCTCAACTATTGATTTATTCCTTCTTTCTATTTTCTATTAATTTGTTTTTTCCAAACATTTACTTAATACTTTTCTTATCAGCGCTTTCCATGTTTCGATATCTGCATTTCTTAGTGTCCATATTTCAGTCATACGTGACGATTACTCGTATTATTAGAGTCCAAATTAAAAAGCACAACAAAGTTAAAAAACTTAAAAATATACGAAATATGCAATAAAGGCATAAAAAGATAAAAATAAGCTTAAAATAAAAACATGTCTTTTAACAAAAACAAAATCATAGAAAAACTAATTACAATAGAATATCAGATAACAAATTTAACTTTTGTAAAAATATCTGTCTATATTGTTGCAATAATCTAACGTTGTTTTAACAATACTAATTGACCCTATTAAATCTGGCAATGGGATAAGACAGGAAGATTCTTTGAGTCATCTATTGTTCAACCTGACTGTGGATAACTTAATAAAAAAAAATATGAATTAAAAATTGATATCAGATGGGAGAAAAAGTCTTAAAATATTCTGCTATGCAGACAACGCAATACTGCTATCTCAAAGTGAAGATGCTATACAACGCAACATATGCTGGACCACCAGAAAATTTAACATGTTAATTTCCTTAAAAAAGACAAAATATAATGTTAGAACAGCAAATTTACTGGGATGTAAATTGAAGTTAAAAGGTCAGAACATTCATCAGACCATAAATGATATGAGCAGCAGAAACATCACCTAACACAGAGGACAAAAATATGTTAAAAAGAGCAGAGATGAAAATACTTAGAAAAATTAATGACAAAACACTATAGGACACTATGTGGAGGATATCAAGGACTAGGTAATAAATAGACGAATAGAATCGAACAATCGTATAAGCCAAATGACAATAAATAAAGTAGTAAAGTCGGAAAGAGACGAAAGAAAATCAGTAATAACACAATGAAAACGGGGAAACGAGAACTTACTGGAGGCACATTGAAAAACAGACAGAATCATGGCTATATAAAAAGATGAAGAAGAAGCGATCCTGTAATTCTTTTCTGAGCTAAAGCTGAATCTGATAAAACGGTCAAGCATATTTTGCGTGGCTACAAACTGGATCATGGGCAGCAAGCACTTTTTGGAGACCCATTCACTAGACCTGTACACAAGTACAGAGTTTTACAATTCTGGAAAGGAAATATCTAGAATAAATGGAAGAATACAATAAGCTGTACAATAATTGCATGAAGCAGGACCGGTATGTACCAAATTGTTAAACTTATTAGTTGGTAAAAATCACTGAATAACAGCTAAAAATTACTGTACAAATTATTTAATTTAGTTTTTATATATTTTAATTTAATAAAATCTAATTTTTCTTGAAAACGCTGTATTCTAGAATTTTAGATTAAGGTAATACTTATATTATATAAAAAATCTAGATCTATGAACAACAATTTAAAAAAAGTTATCGATAAAACTTACAGCACATCCCAAAGAACCGTTTTTATCTCATCATCATCACGTAGCGCTACAACCCTGGGTGGGTCTTGGCTGACTGTACAACTTATTTCCAATTTGTTCGGTCTTTCATCAACCTAGGGTCAAATGGAATGTTCATTTTCCGGAGATCTGCTTGGATGTTATCTCTCCATCGCATTCTGGGACGTCCGAGTGGTCTTTTGCCTGTGGGAATCTCCTCCCATACCAATTTTACAAGTCTCTCGTTATGCAGTCTGTGCCCGTGGCCTGTCCATCTTAGAAGCTGTGATTTAATTTCTTCGACGATGACAACACCACCACTAATATACCCAAGACTAATTACAAACCAAATAATTTATTAAACATTATATGTTTATATAAAGGAGTGACCTATATTTATTTTTAATTTTTAATTTAATTTTTTGTGACAATTAAAAAAGCCTAATATTGCAGACTCAATAATGTTATTTTGTAATTATTTTGTAATTTTTATGCCAACAAAAAGAAGAAGTTACTAAGACAGGTACTGTTTCGATAGTTGACAGTTGAAACAACACATGACTTAATTAACAATTTCTTGTCAAAAATGCCGACCACATGGTTATAATAAAATAACTTTAAATATTGAATAAAGGCCTTGTTTGCCACTTTTCCTCTGGTTGGGAGATGCGTTTGGTTTGTTTTTAAAAATATGTGTATGTCCATGTCAATTTTATTATACACTAAGAGATAGTGTCGACGTTAAGGTAAGATTAAAATAGCATCTTTAATTATGATATTGTAAAGAATGTTTTTCCATTACAGCAAGTTCTGATAAAGCCCAAAATTATGTGGCGAAAGCTTGACTTTTAATAAAAGACACTAACTTAGAAGCACCCGTTTTTTATTGGTTCCTTAGTATTGGGTCGTTCCCGGTTACCTTCAACCATCTGTGTTTACCAGTAACCCGTTACTGTCTTTGACTTTCTTCATATATATATATATATATATATATATATATATATATATATATATATATATATATATATATATAAAGGTTAGAATATTTTTATAATAAATAAAGTTAATAAATTAGACTAATAAACTCAGGTCAGTAGTTTATATAGTATTATATAGTATATAGTATATATATATATATATATATATATATATATATATATATATATATATATATATATATATATATATATATATATATATATATATATATATATACCAGTGCGTTATTGTAAAATTAGATATGATGATTTATGTCAAATTCAAAATTTGCAGCTAACTTTTATTGGGTGAATTCCTGTATACCCTGTATATTGAATAAGAAGGCACAGAATATAAGTTGTTAAAAATACTTTGAATAAAAAATAACATTTAATATAACATTATTCGTTGGTATTTACAAAAACAAGGCCTTTGTAAAATATATTAGCTTCATTACCTACCCTTCTGTAATATCATTATTCTAAAGTTACTCACGCGTATATTCCTGTTTGCTGGTAATAGTATATTTCATCATCAAACTGTAATTGGGTTTAAAAACTTCGCAGAAAACTCCTTTAATTTTCCACCGTACCGTAAAAATAAATAAAAATGTAATCTTGCTCATTTATCAGAGCTAACCAAAACGTAACGAAATCTTCTGTATACTTACATACTGTAATAAATATGCTCTCAAAAGTACCAGAGGCGTAGGCTTAAAGGTTTAGTTGGTTTCAAAGTGAAACTATACCCCGAGAGGCTTAGCAGAATACACAGTCATGTAATATTTAGAGTAACTATGTATCCAACTGACCGTACCTATATGCAAAATAACATTAATATTACAAAGTCGCCAAATTATTATAAAAAAACTTTCTCAATTTAGGCAAATCATTCGACATGGTTGGAGAAGCCTGTTGAAGGAGGCCAAGGCCCGATTTGGGCTGTAGCGCCATTGGATGGATGGATTCGACATGTTTTGCCAAAGAAAAAATTAAAAATACAGTTTCGCTGAAATAATTAAATTATTAATTATCACAAAGGTACAATGAATTTTTATATAAGGGTAAAATATGAGTGTACCTATGTTCCTAGGTATGCCTTAGATTATTTTTAATAATCTGATATTTTTGTTCTGATCTAAATAGCAGTAAATCTAGTAGTTCAAACAATAACCTTTTTTCTATCGCAACTTATCCACAAGTGCTTCTTAAACTCTAACAACTTAAATATAAAATTTTATTATGTATCAATATGTCACTCTACTATGCTATACGCAATATCATTACCTAAAATATCGATAACAAGTTTCATACTTTTAAGACTGAACACATGAAATGTTCAGATAATTCCCGATGATCTGTACTAAATTATTAAATACTTCAGTTTTTATAAAGTGTAACAAAATAAAATATTATTTAAAAATAACTGTTACCTAGGATTCTAAATTTTGTAGTATCTTGTAAAGTATAAAACAATGACGAATTATTTAAAAATGTTAATAATATAAAATAAGAAATTGTGCACTTTAGAATACGGTACTCTTGGGGCCTGATATCAGCAAGGTGGTGTACAAAATATTTGATAGTTTTTTGATATGAGGACAAAAGTAAACATTTTATACTAATTTTTTTCTAAGAGAGTTAGATTTATCATGATCTATCTTTTTCCAATGTGGTGGTCCAATCTCTGCTAAAGATGCATATAGATGCACTAAGAAGATGTAACGTTTCGTCTGCCTGAATATTATTAGAAAAGACAACATCCACTACTGCAATAATTAAGGTCTTACTTGATCTCTCTCTTTCTTTACCTTATGATATAAAAAAGAAGCTGCCACGGGATCCGTAAAACTTTCACGAAGTAAAGTTAGTTAAATATATCGTTTAATAAATATAAGAAAGGAAGAGGAAGCCCTACAGATCTCTTGTAAAAATGGGCAAAAAATAACTTCTGATCGGACCAGCACCCTCAACGAACGAAACACTTTCGTTAATGGGTCAAATAAAGGCTGAATGCAAAGTATGGGAAATCCAGTGTAATGTCATCCTGGTGCCTTTAGTGACGAACTAATACGCACCCTGATGCGCATCGCCCCGCCTTTTACACATTTCTTAATTTACCATTGGCCGAGAGATCCGAAAATGCCATATAAATATTAAAATACTTTTAAATATGCGCATTCTTCGGATCTTGGCATGAGTCGATAGACCACTGCCTTACCTAGAGCACGTACGCTCTAGGAGGTCGCCGGTCGGGGCTCTGCTCCATTTTGCTACCGCAAACAATTAAGACTCTGTAGATAGTCTTTCTTCTGCTACAAAAACTTGTTTTATTTCCACCGATATCCTGATAGTATTCGTCATATAAGAAAATTCACACCAAGTCTTTATCAAGACTTGGTGTAACAACATACATCCAGAAGTTAATTGGATTAATGCTTAGGGGTATTTCATCCAATATACCTGAAGCCCCTAAGTAGAGCGTACAGCAGAGTGGATAATTTCATAGGTTCACTCATGCTGCGACGACAGTAACAGAGAAATTTAAAACATCTTTTAGTCTCCAGGATACTAGCCGCTTTCCATAAAGTACCACAAAATAAACATAAGAATGATTAACGATCATAAGCGATACGCATCTGTGTAGAGTATTAATATTGGAATACGCCGAAAAAAAAACTTCTAGAAATATAAATGGTGAGATTTGTCAAAAAGACAAAGAGAATGATAATTATTTTTAAATGTTTTGTTGTAAAATAAGAAACACTTTATTAATTAAGGAACAAAACACGAAACAGATATAACCTGAGCATTTTTAAGTATTTCTAAAAAATAATTTTTTTAATATAATAAAAAGTTTTAATAAAGAAATGAATAAAAAACACTCAGTAAATAAAGAGGAAAACCATTTACAAGACATTGTTTCAAAAGAATGCCAGTTCAAACAAAGAAGCTCTTTATTAAAAAAAATCATTTGTTGTTCTCTTTTGAACGTAGTGTTTATTACACGTCTACTGAAATAATTAAAAGTAACATTTAATTCCCTTATTTAACTTACATTACTACCGCATTGTCTCTTCAGATTATTAAAAAATGCCGGCGTCATCCCAACCTTGTAAAAACAAAATGCGTTTACTACAAAGAAAACAATCTGACAACTCGCAAAGGATTTTTTCACCTCCTTTTAAATTTTGTACCGGAGATAATTCAATTTCCGGACCCGTTCGCTGAATGTTTTATTATTCATATACAAAAGGAAAAACTCAGTATATAAGAATTCGAAAAAAAAAAAATTAACTGAGTAAGACTGAAAAGGTACTGTTAAATTTTAGTTATTGAAAATATATATAATCTACAAATACTATATAAACTACTGACCTGAGTTTATTAGTCTAATTTATTAACTTTATTTATTATAAAAATATTCTAACACTTAGTTTATTACAGTCTTTATTTAATTTATATATACAATATTCTTACACTTATCACAACTACTTTAATTTATATTATTTATTTACAATATTTATTTCCGCGTTACAATTAGAAACTCGACTCGATTATATTTTCAGACTGCCTCACATAATGAAAATTCCGCTATTTATATCAAACAGCCGTTAGTTCTGAAATCCCTTCGAAGCAGGCGAATGTTGACCCTTGAATTGCCTCGAATGGAAGAGAAGGCCAGACCGGTTGCTAGCGGGTCGGAGAAAATATTAGAACAAAAGTGAGAATAAAAAAATGTTTACAGGTTTTTAATATAACTCATATTATTTATCGTAACACTACAATTTGAAATTAATAATACTATACACCAACTAAAACAAGTGTACTGGGAGTTATACTCCAGCTAAAAGAAACCAAATGTAGGTTGATCCGCAAGATAAGAGTACTTCTTACTAAGCATTTCTTTATGCTGGCCTCCTATCTCTGTTTTGGTCTACCTTTCTTTTTCTTTTTTATTGGCTTTAGTTTGAGTAGCATGGCCTTAGCGGTATTATGTCCTTTTTCATTCTTTTAGTGTGTTTTAAATATCGTATTTCGTGCGCTTTAATTAGTGGCTCATTATTATTCCATTTTCTGCATTGAGCATCAATTTTTACAGCTCAATATATTGCCCTTGGTATTTTCCGCTCCTATCTTTCCTTAAGGTCTATTTCTGATTTCTCAAGCATCGATATTTCGCATGCGTATGTAGCTGTAGGTCTAATAAGTGTTTTGTAAATTAAAATTTTTGTTTTTATTTTGAGGCAAATTTTTCTCTTTATCTCCCGTAAGTCATATCTTTTTTCATCTATTTTTACACCCAGGAAAGTAAGTTCTATTTTCTTAATTCTATTTATTATATTCTTTTTATGAGAGATATTACATCTCTACCAATAACTATTTCTTTATACTTCTCGTATAATTCGAAATTATATCGACGTCTCCAAATATTATTCTCACAGATTGCAACAATTATTCTGAGAAAACTGGTGAAGATGAGAATGATCCAAACAAGGTATTTAAAAACTATTGAAGTCCATCCAAAAATACTAGAAAATTCGAAAATGTTTTTAGTAAAATTGATTAAACATTTAAAATAATCAAAGAAATATGAAAGACGACGAATACGAAACTCAAATATTCAAGTCAAATTTCACGCGGACCTCAATTTCAGACCATTAGTAAAGAAGACGGTCAGAATGACGAACGCCTGGAAAAAATGGCTTGAAAATAATCCGTGACATGATACGGAAACAAATTCTTATTATTCTTCTTCTTATTCCTTAATATAAGTAGTTCTGCTTGTTTATTGGTGGGTTTTTGCCTCTATAGAAGGTTATCACTATCACCTGCGCAGTCGATGGATCGTTCTTCTACCACTTGGTGATTTTTCTGTTTCTATCTTAATGGAACTTGTGTCCGCCGTTATACTGATGTAATTGTTCCATTGATTTTTCTATTTAGTGTTTACTCTTTTATACCATGTACATAGAATTTCTTTTTACTCTCTTCTTCTTCTTTTTATGTAGACATGACTCTGTCTGTTTTTCAATGTGCTTCCAGTCGTTCCATCGGTTTGGTGGTCTTCCTACTGATCTTTTTCCTATTGGGGAACCGTCTCTTGCCATCTTTACCACTTTATTTGTTGTTATTGGGCTTATATGATCGTTCTATTGTACTGTTTTATTTCTTACTCACTTGAAGTTACTTCAAACCGTAAGTCATCTTACATTTATTACTTCATTTTTCTAATGAAGCAAGTTACCCACGGTATGCTGAATCTTTCCATGATTCAATGCTACAATGAATAATAGAGGTAGACGGTAGAGCTGTCGCCATTATGCGGTAAAAATAAAAAAATTTTGTACAATTTGATTAATTGTTTAAATTTTGTATGTTCAGTACTCTAGTAATCAATCAATTGATTAGTATTAAATTTTTGTTGAGCTATATTGTAAGTATAGTTTAATATATATTAAGTTATCATACCTAAATATTATGATGTGCTCATAACTCAGGTAATGTCTTGACGTTTTATATATTTTCACTATTTAATTTAAGTATCATTTAATTTAAAATAAAATTCACAGTTCTAACATTAGCCAGTCATAAAAGTACTCCACATAATTCTAAAAATATTTGTTTAAAACCTGTTTTGTTTTAATGTAAATTTTTGATTTTGCTATTTACATGTTTAGTTTATATTTTGTTGATATGTTGAGATTTCTATATTAACTTTTACTTGGCTGAACTTTCTACCATATTTGAAATAAAATTTTCTCCCCTTCCTTTCTTTTGGAAAATACATAATAGGATAATTTTAACAGGAATGTAGAGCGACGTATAAGGTTAGTTTGTTTTTTTTTACTATATATGCTGTAACGACTTGCATAGTCTCCATATCGTCAGCACTTCGTAGTCACGCATTCCTACCAGAAATTCCTCCTCCATTGATGTGCGCTAGAGGATATGGAAGGCCTTCGACCGTATAAAAGAGCAGCTGCCGCAAAAAAGCAGAGTTCTGGCGAAGTATTGATCTGACAACAACTACACTAGCCCAAGAGTATTGACTGAAGACCAACCACTTCTACTAGAGTTTCTAGTGGCAGTGCCGTACCCGGTCTTGGAGTATTGATCTGAGACATACCTATTCTCTGCTGTGTCCAAATACTGATTGGACACCGTCCGTGCCTCATCGGGCCGTGTTGATTGGCCCGCTCCATGTTTACTCCTTCGATCCGTTTCCTACCGTCTGTGTCCTGTGTCTAAGTGTATTAACACAGCATAACTGCCGTTTAGATTTTATATCATTAATTGTATTTTATTTTTTGCAGATATTAAACAGTGGGTCATACCGCCGTTGATTGACATTTTAAAGAGAGATCAAACTTATTTGTTATTTTTTTTAATCTTTCTTAAATTAATCTTTTCATATTTCAGGTGTCAAGTTTTCCTTATCCCTCGAAAAAAGTAGAAGGTGGTACCCTTTATTTTTCCCTTTATTTTTATACCAAATTTTGTTTATTTCCATTGGTACGTTTCAATAAATTTATCTTTATATAAAACCATCTCATACTAGATCTATAGATTTACGTCCCAAAGCTCGCAGTTGCGTCCTTCATCTGAGCGCCGGTTTAAAAGGAGGTGGACATACTTGATTTTGGAATTCTTCTTTTCTTTTTTAATACGCACTTTTAATTCAGACATATTACTTTACAATGTGACTGTTATAGTGCCACAAAACAGGTTAATTTTTCTGAATAAATAAGCAAGTTTGTTTTTAATTAATACTTGTCCAATAAGAACCATTCAACAACCAGTAATAATAAGCGACTGTCAGAGATTATCACCAGGATCAATACAACTTAGAACAGGACCTCAGGAGATAATAAAAACACACAATTAAAATAATAGTCAACCACAAACTAACAATTATTGAAACCTACTACCAGTTTTTATCAGGGATGGATCTTTAAAATGAAGAGTTTTTCTCTTATATAAAAAAAATGTCTCCTTTCTAAACACTCCAAGAATTTGAGTGAATTAGCTGCGTGTAATTTTTGAACCCAATCTAAAACTAAAATGTATAAAATTATAAGTTTTAAAAAGCCTTTAAAAACCTACAGAGAGCTCTTTAAAGTGTAAAAATATTAACATTTAAAGAAATTTTAGAAGAAGAAGAGTTTAGGAATGTATAGTAGGAGCATGCGTCCAGTAAAAGAAAAATATTAAAATAGGATTTAGACATAAAACAATAATTTTTGAAAAATGGAATATTTAAAAAAAATTATGTGGTGTCCTACAAAACTCTAGACGCCCTTAAAGTAACAAATGATTGCCATAGAACTGTATAGAAGAAATTAAGTAGAAAATGAGAATGATAGAGTTAAAACAGTATCAGGAAATATGCAGATTAAAGAGGTAGTTTCGATTGGGTATGCTCAAAACTACAGTATTTTGCCATTTTAGAACTTATCCCTATTACAATTTCTAAATTCATTGCTAAATTTAAAGACGAAATGTCAGTAATAACTTAGAGAGGAATCCGATAGAGCCGAACCAAAAGTGATCTACTTTAAAAATAATAAGATACCTAAATTCTATGCTTACCATCACAATCTTGTGTGTATCTGGGCGTATAATGGCATCAGACATTGACAGACGTATATTTTCTATCGTAATGTACAAATTATCATCATAGTTCTCTAGGAAGCGAAAAGAGTGGATATATTATCTCGTTATCATATATGGGACATTTAAAGAATACCTTCATGATTTTATAACTACCCACGTTCTATTATAAGAATAATAATAGACATATAAAATTGCATTTATAAAGAAAAAAATATTTACAGCCCGATTGAATTGGATTCCATTGCTGAATCTTCATTATTTACATAAACTTTGATAAATCAAAATACAATTATGTCTGATGGTAAAAATATTTTTTGGATTTTATGCTTTTTAACAAACCGGTCTTTGTAAACTCAAAAAGTTTTAAATTGACAGACACGTCAGATTTACAAACCTGTTAAGGTAACAAGTAAAAAGCATTTTACGACTTATAAACACATTAAGTTCGCTCTAATACATTTTGTCAGGTTTAAAAATTGCCATAAAGAACTTTCTAAAAGCCCGTAATGTATACAAAAGACTGCCGTATTTAAAAAAGTTTAATTATCTAAATGTCACTCTGTTTTGATAATATACATCTTCAACTCGAAATCCATTTAGAACTCAAACAGAGTGTAATATTTGTGAAATGGTTAAAGTGACTCCTGATTGCCTAAATTTTCAGTTAAATTTAAACAAGTGAATTGCAATGTTTCTCTTAAAATTAGAGCTAATAAATTATTTATTCTTACATATCCATCAGTTATAGAATGGTAAGGATCGTTCATATTTTGTTAAAAGTAACATCAAAATTATTAGGAACATGTAACAGAAAATAAAAACATCAAGTCATTAAGTGATTATCATATTGGTCTAAATAATTTTTCTGTTCCAAACAAAAGGAAACATAATCATAGGTTTTTAAGAACGGTAAAATATCACTTTAAATGTGTACATATTGCAATTATTATTCTAGAATATCCCCATAAAGTATTACCTACAGGGGAATAAAGCTCATAAGTTTCACCTACAAAGTCCTTTTAAATATTCTACTTAAAAGAGCTAGAATATACACAGAACAAATTTTTTGGTATTAGTAGAGTACCTAGGGTTAGACTATGGACAGCCATGCAAGAACTTGGCTTTCCAAAAAACTAGTCAATTTAATACAGATGTGTATAGAAGGTTTATGGTGTAAGGTAAGGGATGGATAACAATACTCGGAGAGGATTGAAATGGACTACAACAGGGTGATGCACTTTCACCACAGCTCTGAAACACATAATCAGAAGTGTAAAAATCGAAAAACCGACTACAGTATTCCATTGAGAAAAACCAAACTTACTGTTGGCATTTCCAGACGATACCGATCTAATAGGAAACACCAGATGAAGGATGACGTAGACTTTCGTCAGGTTTTTCATCAAAGACGGAAGCAGAGAAGATGGGCCTCCTAAGCAATGAAAACAAAACAAAATATATGCATATGAGCCACAATTACCTAAGCAGATCATCACAGTAACGATCACAAGAAATAAACAATAGGATACAAGCCAAAAACAGATGCATTTATGCCCTTCAAAACCTTATAAATGGGAAACATATACATATACATAGGAAAGTAACAATACAAACAAACAAAGATACAACTATATAAAACAATCATGTGCTGTTGAAATGCCAATGGCTTGACCACTCATTTCTACGATGCTAAAGATCTATTTTTCCAAATATTCAACCTATGTAACTCAACTTCCATTAGGTAAAGCCCATGGAGGTACGAGGGTATGTATACAAATTATTATAAGAAATAGGATTAAGCAACATGAAATAAATAAAATTAGTAGAGTAAACATCCAAGCCACATCAGTATCGGTCGAAGATTCACAAGACCCGATTATTTTATCTGTGGTTTATTGCCCTCCTAATAAAATAATTAAAGCTGATCATTTTACTGAATACTTTAAGATGCTCAAACAGCATTTCATTACTGCTGAAGATTATAATGCCAAATACCATAACTGGAACTCCAGAATTGTAACCTCACGTGGACAAGAATTATTAAAAAATAATAATGAGAATCATTTAACTGCCATCTCTACTGAAGAGCCTACTTATTGGCCCACTGACAGACAAAAAATTCCTGATCTTATTGATGTAGCTATAGTAGAAGGAATTTCACATACCTACCTCCAAATTTCTTCTTTAGTTGACCTCTCTTCTGATTATTTCCCTTTCTTCATAGATCTACAAAGTCAAATTTATAACTGTCCTAAATATTTAACACTTTTGAATAAAAAAAAAACAAACTGGAACAGATATAGAGAAGGGATAAAAACATCCATTAACCTAAACTTGCTTCTTAAAAGTGATAGCGATATAGAAAATGAACTTTGAAAATTAAAGGCAGATATCGAGCACAGTTTTATTAATTATTAAATTTTGCCCAAGTACTTTCGCTCCCTAGAGCATCTTCAGGGGCATTTCGTCAATTTTGGGCTATACAACAATTGCAGAATGTCATACACATAAAACTAAATATAAAGTTGAACATAAAACTACACTAAACAAGGACAAACAGTTTAAAATTATTTAAAAAGTCGAAGCTACATTCTGGTCGTGAACAGGAGAGAGAATGGTTGCCGACCATTATCTACGCTTTCTATGTATATAATATTGTCAAGAGTTGATCTATTTTATCGGAAACCACTTTATTCTTAAATAATATTTTGATTTTCTCAAGTATTCAAGGGAGACGACGGTTGACCACTTCAAGACCACTTCATACAAGAGTTTGTATGCAGTACATGTTAGTGCAATTGGTCTATAAAACTCAGGATCTGCTGTGGAATATTTTGTTTTTAATATCAGTATTATAATAGATTCTCTTTATGCTGTTAAAAATTTCTGTTCTGTCCAAATAATATTAAATATATTAAGTAGATAATTGTGTGCATTCTCAGGTAAAGGCTTAAGAAAAACCATTGATATTATCTGGACCCTCACTAGTATCTTTAAATGTATTTAATGCATCTTTGTATTCATATATATACAGGGTGAGTCATGAGGAACTTTACATACTTCTACCATATGTAGAGTCTCTCAGGGAGCATATCATGTGGCCACTAAAAAATGTCAACTCCTCTTCTTTATTAATTAACAGGGTGATTTGTGTAATTGACCATTTATTTCATTTTACTGTAGTGTTTATACGGCTCATTTGATTTTTTTAATTTTTGCATGATACAGTACACTACTATCAAGCATTCGACTGGTATTAGCTAAACTAAAAAATTTCAGGACTGGCTTTGGAAAAATTAATTTAGGGATTCGTATTAAATATTACACCTTGTATAATTTTTTTTTAAATGCAATAAGTGATTTTCAAACTACATAAATAGCCAATGAAAACGACATATGCGCCAATGTTGTCGCACTTTTATTAAATTTTTAGTGAACGATCAAATCTTACCAAAAATAGAACAACCATAATTAAGTATCAAATTATAAGGTATTAATTTAAACAAATGTTATAAATTTCAAACATTTTAATTAAAATGAGTTCCTACAACATAATCTAATACGTAGAAAATTAACATCTTTACTGTCACTTTGTATTATCTCTATGATAGAATCAATTGTTTTTCAATTTTAAATTTTTACTCATAGATCGTATTGGGGCATTATTTTCGATAAATAATAAATTAAATTGATTAAAAAGTCAAACCTCTTGTATGTGTTAGTTTTTGTTGATTGTAAATGATTAAAATTTTATGTCAAATAATAATACATTGCATCAACTGTACTAAATAAAAATAAATCTAAAAAAGTTTAAAATGAAGGTTGGCGTTGACCGTTTGACGTTTCTTGATATTTTATACCCATTGTCATGATTGTCATTATCAATTGTTATTTATGTGTACAGGAATACATATTTCTTCTGTCATATCTACGTTAAGTACATTGTGTTAGTTTTGGTAGAGCTTTTGTTACTTTCGTTCAAAATGCCACATCAGTTTTCGACCACAGAATATCCAGACATAATATTTGTTTATGGATTCTGTAATGGGAATGGTAGGGCTGCTAGTAGAGAATATCGCAGGAGATTTCCTAATCCTCGAACTCCCAGTCATCCAACATTTGGGTCAGTTTTTAATTATTTGCGAGAAAATGGCACTTTTCCTAGTGGAACAACAGAGCGACATGTAGATGAAGTGCAGGAAGATGACATTATGGACGCCGTTACTATGAACCCTACAATAAGCACTAGACAAGTAAGTCGAGAACTCAATGTTACTCAATCAAAAGTAAGTAGAGTCTTACAAAAAAATAATCTATACCCATATCACATTCAAATGGTTCAGCGACTACATGCTGGAGATGAGATCGATAGGTTGGAATTTTGTAGATGGATTAACAATAATCGACCAACGCTATACAGGACACTATTTACAGATGAAGCCTAATTTACCAGAGACGGGATAAATAATTCACGAAATTCACATGTGTGGGCAAAAGAAAATCCCCATGCTATTCGAGAACGTCGTTCTCAGTTAAGGTTTTCGGTTAACGTGTGGATTGGTGTCATAAATAACCAATTAGTAGGTCCTCACTTTTTTGATGGTCCTTTAACAGGGCAGGTCTATTTGAACTTTCTACAAAATATTTTGCCGAATTTGCTTGCCAACGCGAACGTTGCTATCCGAGGGATGTATTTTCAGCATTATGGGGCACCCCCACACTTTTTACTGGCAGTGAGACAACATCTCAATAATGTTTATGGCAACAGGTGGATAGGACGTGCAGGTCCTATTTCGTGGCCTTCAAGATCCCCTGATTTCAATCCCGTTGATTACCATATTTGGGGACGATTAAAGCAACTAGTTTACGCAGTGAATATTAATAACCGACAACAATTAATTGATAGAATTATACATTGTTGTAATACTATTAGAAACGATCCCCAGAGTATCCGTAATTCAATACGTCAATTAACAATTCGGCAACAAAAATGTGTACAGGCTGCAGGGTTCCATTTCAAAAATCTATTTTGAAATATTTTTATTTTGTTACCATTATTGTATCTTTTCCAGTTCTAATTTATGGGTTTATCATAACTATGTACATATTTTTAGTTTTTTTTTTAAATTGTTCTTCGTTATTGTTAGTAGTTACTGTTTTTTGTTGTTCAGTGACTCAGTTTATCATTTCAATTAAAATTTTTGAAATTTATAACATTTGTTTAAATTAATTACCTTATAATTTGATACTTCATTATGGTTGTTCTATTTTTGGTAAGATTTGATCGTTCACTAAAAATTTAATAAAAGTGCGACAACATTGTCGCATATGTCGTTTTCATTGGCTATTTATGTAGTTTGAAAATCACTTATTGCATTTTAAAAAAATATATATACAGGGTGTAATATTTAATACGAATCCCTAAATTAATTTTTCCAAAGCCAGTCCTGAAATTTTTTAGTTTAGCTAATACCAGTCGAATGCTTGATAGTAGTGTACTGTATCATGCAAAAATTAAAAAAATCAAATGAGCCATATAAACACTACAGTAAAATGAAATAAATGGTCAATTACACAAATCACCCTGTTAATTAATAAAGAAGAGGAGTTGACATTTTTTAGTGGCCACATGATATGCTCCCTGAGGGACTCTACATATGGTAACAAAAGCTCTACCAAAACTAACACAATGTACTTAACGTAGATATGACAGAAGAAATATGTATTCTTGTACACATAAATAACAATTGATAATGACAATAATGACAATGGGTATAAAATATCAAGAAACGTCAAACGGTCAACGCCAACCTTCATTTTAAACTTTTTAAGGATAAAAGATCCTGTTTATTAATTTGTTGTCCTGGGGGTAAGTAAATAAATCCCTCCTTCTAGAGAAATGGCTGGCTACAGCTTCTAAATGTGTTTGCTGATGTAGGCTACTGGCGGTTAAATTGCAATTTACAAGAATTGTCACACCACTGCTTACTATTTTTTGGTTTACTCTAGTTAACCATGATTTATTAGCTCGCTAGATACATGCATCTCGATTATTGGAAAGCCTTGAAGAAAATAAACTTTTTTGGGCTATGTAAGCGCTACTAGTAGTATGAGATAATCTTAAAGACGTAATCCATGATTTAAAGAAAATTAAATTGCTTGTTCAGCGCGTGGGTATGTTGAGTTAGTACTCTTGAATAAGATTTAGCAGTGTCGGAATATTGTAGAGAATTATTTATATTGGAACTTCCATCCAATATGTCATCCGACATGATGAATCCTCTATAGGCGATCTTAACAGGATTTTCTATTATATATAAATTAAATTAAGAGAAGTCCGACTATAATTATTTTAATATGAGTTGATTGATCTGTTATTTATCAAAAAAGCTAGATAACGAAAAGAGTTAAAACTAGTTTTTTGGTTAATTTGTAACTAGAGAATATGTTCTTAATGTTTATGACAGCCATATTTTTAATCAAACTACTATGATTATTTGAAAAAAATAGGTACTTACCGCGCTTAAGAAATTACTGTAAACTTCTTTAATATATCATTTTTTAATATTTAAATTTATATTTTTCTTTTAAAAAACTATAAAAGTTGTAGAGCTTGAATTAAGTCGACTTTCATGCCTGACATTCAAGACCGAATCAATTCTTTCTTTCTAAAACTAATTTAAAAATTTGAGATATACGTCAGTCTATCTGGGCAAAAATCATTGATTTCACGTGAAATCTTATACAGATATTTGAAGGTTTCAAAAACTATATGAGGTATCATCATCATCACGTAGCGCTACAACCCTGGGTGGGTCTTGGCTGACTGTACAACTTTTTTCCAATTTGTTCGGTCTTCCATCAACCTAGCGTCAAATGGAACGTTCGTTTTCCGGAGATCTGCTTGAATGTTATCTCTCCATCGCATTCTGGGACGTTCGAGTGGTCCTTTGCCTGTGGGACTGTGAAGTGTTTTTCGTTCAAAGCGTCTGAGCTTTTCTTCGTTTGTTTTGGTCATGGTCCACGTTTCGCATCCGTATGTTATTACAGGTCTGACGATGGATTTATATATCCAGTGCGAATAGACAGCGGTTTGCAGATTGGATTCTGTCTTTTATTTCTTCAGTAACATCGTTGTCAGCTGTGATTACGGCCCCTAGATACTTAAAACGTTTGTTTTTCTTTTAAACAATCTTAAAAGTGAAAAAGACATTTGTTTGATTACAAAACGTTTCTTGGGCAATTTAGAGAAAAATGGTTGAAATAAAAATTGTATATCCTCAAGTGTTTTTCAATTTTCGGGTTTCTTAATTAAAATATATAAAGGTTTCAATAAGATAGTTGCAAAAATCCCTTAATTTTGTAGTAATTTTTAAATGTTTATAACTTTGTTTTTTGTATAACGGCACGTAATATTACTACTTGAAATTGTGACAGTTAATCAGTTATTAAAGTGTGCTAAATGTCAAATACAACAACCGAATATTTTATGAGTTATTCAATTAGTTAATCCCGGAACGCGATTATTTAAACAACTGTTCTTGACCAAAAAGTCACTCCAAAGGTATTTTATAAGTCGCAGTAGATTCTATGAGTCTTTAATTGTTTGAAAAGGGGCTGTAATATGGCTGTAAGTGGGCTCAATTGAAAAGCTAGTGAAAAAGCACATTTTCCAAAAAAAAACAGAACCTTCTATGACCAATAATAAGAAACAAGCTGAGATATTTTAACGGATAGTTCTCCCCTCCTCTTTTCAGTGGCGGTATTTTAAAAATATCATCATTTTAACGGGTTATTAAGTTTTAACTTCTTTCCTGAATATACTGAACTATTTTTATAAATTTAATTTATTGACTTTATTTATTATAAAATGTTCTAACACTTATTTATTAAAGTCTTTATTTAATTTATATACAATTTATTTTTCACTGACACTATTTTAATTTATATAATACTACATTTATTTCCCGCGTTACAATTCAAACTCGACTCAGTACAATTATTCTTGTCAGACTGACTATTTACAAGCAAAATTCCTCTATATATGTTTATTAACCGTTGTTCTGGAGTTCTCTAGAATTCGGCCGGTGACCCCTTGCTGAACTTTCTCGAATGCCATCGAAGCCAGACAGGTTTCTTATCGGAGGGACCCGTGGATATTTACCTACTAAAAAATACTTGTTAAACAAATATGTTTACAGTTTCAGTATGAGTCATATTTATCATAACATTGCCCCCCTCTTCAAAGATGGTTCCTCCTGGAACCTTGTCGGGACTGGAACTGGAACGGTATGATGGTATCGGCAACTGGACCCTCTTTTACAACTTCCAGTCATATAAAATGACGGACGGTTTTCTCTCTGCACCAGTAACTATGCGGATTGAAACAAACTAACACCTGGACTTCGGTGTCTTTAAAGATCTCCACCATACTTCGGATAACCCTCCAATCTAATTGGCGGCACTCTAACTTTGGTATGGCTAACTTTTGCACGTCGGACTCTATTACGTGCTCCCTCAATTGAAGTAAGGCTTCCCATACATCTCGGTAGGTAGGTTGGTCACGGGCAGTGTCTTTTGTTACCAAGTAGAAAATGTAACGTGATGCATCTTGGAGTTTCAAGGCTTTCCCGGGAGCTGGCACTTGGCATTGAAGTTCTGCAACTCGACCGAACTTCCTTCGAAAGACGGATGCCAACACTGGCCGGGATTGTAAGGGCCAGTGAGTAGTCATCGGGAAGCGCGAGTAGATCATGCTTTTATTCAATGGTAACTCCATATATTGCTTTACCGGTACCTTCATAGGCCCTCATGAATTCCTCAAACGTGAGGTCAGACACATCTTGAACTTGGTTTACTTCCACTTCTTCATCAACGTCGTGGTCACCTTCGAAAAACACGAAGAAGGTATGGACCTTCCCAAAATTGCTGCAACTTGGGAGAACAACCTTTTCGCTTCTTGGGATTATAGAGCCAGACTTTGTCGTTGTTCTTAAAGCACCCTTTTTCGGCTTGCGTGTTGTACCGTTTCTTCATTCGGTCGCTAGCGATATGAAGATGAAAACGGACCAACTCGTGTACATTTTTTATTCTTCTTCGTAATTCGATCACATAAATTCACCTGCTACATCTTCTCCAGGTAGACACCCAAACTCTAGATCACATGGTAGTCGCATCTCGCGTCCGAATAGGACTCTGACTGGTGTCTGGCCTGTTGATTCTTTAACAGCAGATCTGTAGGCCATTGTGAAGAACGGAAGATATTGGTCCCAGTCTCGCTGATGATCGGACACCATCTTTGTCAAATACTTGTCAACTGTCCTATTCATCCGTTCTACTATACCATCCGATTGCGGATGATATGCTGTAGTTCTTGTTTTCTTCATGCCTAGTCTATCACATCTTCCTTAGAATAGATTGCTTTCGAAGTTCCTTCCTTGGTCACTATGGATCTCCAAAGGCACTCCAAATCGGCTGATATATTCTTTGATCAACTTATCTGCAATAGTGGTGGCCTTCTGGTCTGAAAGTGCGTAAATCTGGACCCACTTAAAGTTTATCCGTTTTCGAGATGAGCTGCAACAAAACATAAACACGCTTATGCACATGATAGGAATTTGAAGATCTGTTGTACAGAGTTGCAATAAGCCAAAGCGTTTATATTTTAATTAAAGTTTAAATTATGTTTAATCCTTACATTTCGTAGTACATTTTTTGGAGTTATTTATAATAAATGTTTTAATAATTAATAGTAATAAACAATAAACAATTTTCTAATTTAAACACTTGATAGTTAATAATAAATAACTTTTTATAAATTATAAATATAACTTTTGTGTATTTCGAAAAAAAATATATAAAATAAAAAATATAATAATTAGTATTTTAATAATAATTTCAAAATTGAATCTACATACATTCTTCTGTACGGAATTTTATTATAAGGGCATGTAAAATTGTAGAAACCATGACATCATCATCATCATCATCATCATGCAACCTCTTCTGTCCACTGCTGGATATAGGTCTCTCCCATTTTTCGCCACTTTTCACGGTTCTGTGCTTCTTGTTGCCATTTTTCGGATATTCGTCCAGTGTCGTCCATCCAGCGTGTTGGTGGTCGTCCTCTGCTGCGTTTGTCTTCTCTTGGTTAATTAATTACACATTAAGTATTGTTACTCAGTTTTATGTGGTTGTGTATTAGTATCATATCGTAAAACAGGAAAATAGGTCACAGCGAAAGTTTTGCGTGCACGTGTAGTAACTACTTTGCGACTGCTGTTTATCATTGCGAGTCAAATGTAATGTAGTAGAGTAGTAGGTACTCATATGATTTCACGTTTGTATAATTAATTTTATAAATTAATACCATTAACCACTTAAGGCACACATTAATTTTAAGGTTAATGTCAAAAAATGATCCATCCGTCATAATTTCATATTTGCATATAAAATCAATGAAAAAAAAATATTTTCAGGGGCGTAGTAAATGTAACTTTCATGACAGCGGCGTTTAAAAAAAATAATTTTTTTTAATATTCTTAATTTAGTAAATTAAATGTATAAATTTTTTAGGTATTTTTACTTTCGAAAATTTAATGTTTATGTATAATTAAAAGCAAAAACTTATGAGGGACGTAGAATTATAGTAAAAGCATAAATAAAAAAATCTAAAAAGTTTTATTTGAAATCTGACGATAAAGTAGTAAAATTTAGTTCAAAAATATTTTGTGCACTGGTCTGTAATACTGTAAACACTGCATTTGTAAGATAAGAAAGATCTACTACCTGACAGTAGCGAAAATAAAATAAACAGTAAATATTGCAAACATAATAGGTACAAGTAACATCTACCAGCTAGGAATTAGGGTTGAAAATAACCTAATAAATTAGTTCTGAACCAAAAAAGGTCTTAAAATGTTTCAACGAAAATATAGTTAAAATAAAATATAGCATAATAAATTTGTTGTAAACTGTTTGAATATCTCGTACGTGGCCGAAATGTATTTAACATGTTATAAAAGAAGAACACAAAAATGGGAATGCACCTTTACTTGTACAGAAATTTTATTCTGAAAGACTATCAGTACTGCTATCATCATCAAGGTTTATTATAAAAGATTCATGTTGGACTTCTATTATATTATCTAATTCCCACATTTTTGGTTCTACCTTTAATACAACATGTTGAACGCATTTTTGCCATTTTTGTGGAGTTATGTTCGCTACAGCCTCGTTAAATAATTTTTTTAAATCTGGAAACTTGTAAGTAGTGTTTTTGGCTGCTACGAAATTTTTTATATCCGCCCATACGAGTTCTATGGGATCTAACTCGCAATTATATGGAGGCAGTCGCAAAACAATTTTATTTTAGCGTTTAGCCATTTCATCAACTATATACTTGTTATAACGTTTCTTATGTTCCTTAACAATTGCTAGTAATTGCACTTTAAGAAACGAATCTTCGAATGGATTATTTCTAGAACGCAGCCAGTCTGTAATTTCAACCTTTTTTGAAGCTGTCGTGGAAACTCGTTCTACTTTCTTTGAATGATAGGGGGCATTATTTAGACCAATAACGGCTTTATCCTCCAAAGTCAATAACGTTTTTTAAAACCATGCTTTAAATGACCGCCCGTCCATTTCCTCGTGATAGTCCCAACTTTTTTTTGATTTAAACGTCCACAACGTTCCAGGCACAAATCCGTCTTCACTTCCGAAAACAAAGACGTTTACCTTTTCCTGAAAAAAATAACTTATTATGACTGTATTGAAGTACTTAACATATCAATACTTGAAGGTTTTTTGAGACCCACAGACAGTCCTTCCCAAAACGCTTGTCTTGATGAAACCACTGAAGTGTCACACCATACTTTTGAACGAGTATGACCTGGATTAACCCAAGTCTCGTCCAAATAATATATTTTCGTCTGTTCGTTCCTCAACTGCTTAAGTTTTTTCAAAAATTCCCTCCTTCATATCTTAATGTTGTCTCTCTCTCTGTTAGCATGCTGTTTCTACCACGCCTTTGAAATTGAAATTTTAATTGTTTTAATAGTATATGAAACGATGTACGTTTAAAATTTGGCAGATCTGGGTCACTATTGATTTGGTTTAAAATTTTATCCACCGTGGGGATTTAATTTAATAAAAAAAAAACTGATGGACAATCCTTCTTATAGCATTCCTGGTAAATTCGTCAACATCGTCCAGTTTGCTCTTGCGGTTTTTATTTGTTTTTGGCGCAGTTAGTGATTTAGTAGTTTTATACTCCTTAATTACGTTAAATACGCTGGTAGAACACACACCAACCTTATTTCCTACTATTTTTTCTATGTCTCTTAATGGTGTTGTTGGATGTTCTATTACTTCGTTTTTATAAACATTTAAAATTACTTCTTTAATTTCCAAACTAAATGACTCTTCTTTGTTCTTTTTCTGGAAGGACTCAAAGGAATAGCAAGATCATTTGCAGAATCCGTATCAGACATTATTAAACTGTAAATACCAGGAAAGGTTATTAGGGATTCAATTTTCCACTGACACGTAATTACAATAAAAGATTACTCATATACTTATCGACTATTCAAGATTAATGATAAGATAAAAAATACCTTTATCCAACTGACCAATATAATCCTAAAATCCTAAATTATAAACAAATTTACATTGTTGAAATCCTCAATATACTATTCTATAGAAATAATCTAAAGAATGAGTTTTGAACAATATCTAATTTGAATAATAATAAAATATTATTTGTACCCTTAAATAATGTCCAAGATTCCAGGTAGTCAATATAGTACAATAGCAGGCGGTCTCGACCGTTATATAACCGTTATAACAGTTATAATTTATAAATTTTGTAGTAAACATTAAAAATGTAAAATATGTGATGATCTCTAAGAGTCAATGAAAATAGCGACCATTCCCTAGAAATCAGATGTAGGATATATAGACAGCAAGATCTGCATTTCAAAAAATGGCTAAGATATTTAAATGTCATGATTTATCAATACCCATAAAAATCAGGTTACTACAATGTTATATCTTTCCTATACTGTTGTATGAAGTTGAGTCGTGGACTCTCACAGACATGACCTGTAAGAAAATGGAGGCTTTCGAAATGTGGCTCTATCATCGAATGCTAAAGATATACCGACCACGTTACTAATCAGAACGTTTTATTGGCAAGGAGATTATTAGGAATGCAAAACCAAAATAGGTTATCTTGGTTATCACTTCATGAGGAACAACGAAATATATAGATTGCTGCAACTAATTTTACAGAGAAAAGTAGAAGGAAAACGGGGTGAAACAAGGCCAAAGATTTCCTGGCTAAAGAATCTACGTGCGTGGTTCAACACAAAAACCAAAGCAAAAAAATCAAAGTACAGATTGCCGTGATGGTGGTGATCAGAAACGGACAACCACTATAAGAAGATATTTATTCCTTATATTTATTAATATTGTTCTAAAGCTATTTTCTTGTGGTATCATATGTTATTTACTCTTGTTTGGTAATAAAGCCACAATTTAAGTTTGAAATTAAATTTATATCAAAATACAAAACATTAATGTTTGATCTCCGAAGTGGAAGTGGAAACGTCAAATAAATTTAATTTTCAACTTAAATTGTGCGTTTACTCCCAAATAAAATAGTAAACTTATATTTATTAAAATAAATGAACAAAAGCATACTTGCAGAATTAAGCCGAAAATAGAATGAACACACAGGTACAAAAGTACAGTTTTAAGTCTAAATTAACACTATAAACAAATTTATCCACACAGTTTAAATTAACACTATTAACAATATTTATCCACACAGTTTCAATATACGAAGTATATAATGCTATTAATATACGAAAACGAAAAGTAACTAAGAAACACAGTAAGTCGGTTCGTCACTGTTAAAATTGAAAAACGTGAGCATTTAATTTCTAACCAATGACAAAATTCGGGACTGCTATGACGACATTGCCACAACCACCGACCGCGTGTACCGACAACTCATGTTGAAACCGGATGAACTGTAGTGAAGTAATCCATTACTACCAACATGTACTTGTTTCCATTTTTACTTTCTGTATGGCCCAGCAATGTCCAAAGCTATTCTTTTAAACGGGTTTTCAACATTATATTTTCTCATAGGAGCTCTCTTTTTTCGGTAAGACCCGTTACTCGTAGCATAAAAAATACATTTCTTATACCAGTCTTTTACGTCGTAGGAACTGTTCATCCAATTAAACTGCTCTCGAATTCGCTAACGGGTTTTCTTTATAACGAAATGCCTTACTGATGGACTTTCGTGTAACTTCGGCTATTCTGCTCTTTGGGATCACCAACTATCTTCTCTTCTCCGAACCGTCATCGATTTTCAAGTAGTTGTTTGAGAAAGCTATCTTCCATGATAAATGAATCGCACTGGGCCCAATACGTCTTAACTACTGAGCATAGGTTTGATATTTCTTGTCAAGGTTGACGATGGTTTTTCTCTTTCCATTTTCGAATTTTCTGTACAACTGGATCTCTCTCTTGTTCTTCCCTTATCTTAGTAGGCGTCCAGTCGTCGTTGACCATCGTTGTTCTTAGCACTGCTGCTTCCTTGGATTCCGTTTTGTTGCAGTGGGAACACTCTGCTGGGCATGGCCTTCTGGAAAGAGAATCAGCGTTTCTGTGGCTAACTCCGGCCCGGTGCTCAATCTTGAAATCGTATTCTTTGAGTCGTTCGATCCATCTGGCTATCTGACCCTCTGGATTCTTAAACTGCATTAACCACTTAAGGGCGGCATGGTCGGTTCGGATTAAAAACTTCCTGTCATAGGGATAAAAGTGCTCTACTGATTTCACTACTGCTAGAAGTTCTCTTCTCGTGACGCAATAATTCCGCTCAGGTTTTGCAAGAACTTTACTAAAATATCCAAAGATTCGTTCCTATCCTCCTTGAATCTGGGATAGCACTCCTCCAATTCCCACATTACTTGCATCTGTATCTAAGATAAACTTTCCTTCTGGCAGTGGATACTCTAAAATTGGTGCTGTGATTAAATGCTTTTTCAAGGTCTTAAAGGCATTTTAGCAGTATCTCAGCAGTAATCTCTTACTTCCTATGTAAGTCGCGTAAGCGATATCTGCCAACTTCTTAATAAACCTCCGGTAGTAAGTACATAGTCCAAGAAAACTTCTTAATTGATGTTTGTCAGTTGGTTCTGGCCATTCCTTAATGCAATCCATTTTTCCCTTATCCACGGCCACTAATTCTTTACTGACGATATGACCCACATAATTGACTTTACCTTGACACAGCTGGCAGTTCTTGGGGTTTAGCATCCATTAGGCAGCTTTAAGTCGATTAAAAACATTTTCTAAATTCTTCAGATGATCTTCAAATGTCTCCCCAAGACGATTATGTCATCTAGATAAACCATGCATGTTTTCCAAGATAACCCCTTAACACATTTTTCATAAGCCTCTCAAATGTCGGAAGAACATTACAGAGTTCAAATGGCATAACGTTGAATTGCCACAATCCAGATCCTGTAGTAAAGGCTGTCTTCTCTTTATCTACTGGGTCCATTTCTACCTGCCAGTATCCAGACTTCAAATCAAAAGTAGAAAACAATTTACTTCCAGCCAATCTGTCCAACGTGTCGTCGATCCGAGGCAGAGGATAACTATCTTTCTTGATAACGTTTTTCAACAAACGGTAATTCACAGAGAACCTCGTCGTTCCGTCTTTCTTCTTAACCAGGACCATTGGAGAAACCCATAGGCTCGTAGAATGTTCTATCACCCCGTCTTTCTTCATTTACTGAACAATCGTTTCAGCTTCCTCTCTTTTTGCCTGTGGTAATCGTCGAGCTGTTCAACGAATTAGCTTAGCATTTCCAGTATCAATTTTATGCTTAACAACGGTAGTTTTTCCTATCTTTCCTCCTTTCGGTACGAAAATATCACGATACCGCCGAAGAAATTCCCTTAATTTCCGTTTCTTCATCTGATTTAGAGACTGTCCAGCAACTGCAACCATTTAGACGAATTTGTCGTTATAATTATCAGATGTTGTCGTCTGACGGATTATGGATGTCACAGGTACACAAGTTTCTACTTTTGTCTCTTTCTTGATGGTCACTGGGTAGTCAATGACATTGATAAGTGTTACAGGTATTTCTTAAGCCTAAGTCACTAATTCCTTTCCAATTATGATTCCTCGGCCAACCTCGTCGTCATGGTTCCAAGGCTCCATCATAACAGGTGTTTCTTCGTCCACAATTCCCTGTAACCCCGCTACTATGATCGTTTCACTTCTCGCAGGCACGACTATATCTTCTTTAACGGCTGCTTGCACAGTGTTGTCATCATGTGGATGAAGAAATACATCCTCGTTACCAACTTTGATTACCGTATTCTTAAAATCCAATTGGAATCCATGCATATTCATTACGTCCATTCCTAATATAACATCTTCTTTGATGTCAGCAACTATAACAGTATGGACGAACTTTTCTGTTCCAATTCCTAATTGTACCTGGAGTTCTCCATGAATGTTGGCATTTTCACCTGTAGCGGTCCGAAGTCGCAATCTCGTTGGTAACAGTTTCTTACGGCTATTTATAACTGTCGGGCGCATAATGGTTCTGGTCGCTACGGTATCCACCAACAACGTATACCTTTTACCATTTATTTCTCCATCTACATATACACCATCTTCACGACATTTCAAAAAAGGTATTAGTATGAGAGGGTTTTTGGAAAAGTTCGTGGTCGAAGCTGCCCCCCTAAGGACGACCCGCTCTAGTTTTCCTGATGATGAGATTCTTGATTTGCGTCGTACCTAGGGTGCTTACATGAACTTCGTACGTGTCCTATTTCGCCACAATTCCAGTATCTTATGGTCTACGTTTTCTTGTATGTAATACTTTTCATCATATTAACGAGCTGGGCAAGTTTATCTTCATCTCCTTCCTCTTTTACAGTCCTTACTTTACTGTACCCGCCATGGGACTGCGTAGCTGACTCGTATTCAAGGGGGGCGGATATGACATCAACCAGCGTCTTGTGACGAGCTAATCGCAGTGTTCTCTGCATTTCATGATCACGAAGACCATCAATAAATGTTTGAACGGCCAACTTTTCCATCATGTTTTCGGGAGCCGTTGGATAAGCATATCGTACTAATCTGGCAATATCTACCTCATATCCTTGAAGAGCCTCATCTCTCTTTTGTCTTCGATTTTTAAGCTGCGACTGATATACATGCTCCAAATGTTTGTGGCCATATCGCATATTTAACCTCTTCTTAAGTTGTTCGAACTCATCCGTCTCTTCTACGGCTATGGTCTGAAGCACATCTAAGGCATCTCCTTGAAGAACAATAGTCAGGTTGGCAGCCTTTTCTTTTTCAGAGTATCCATTCGCTCTGGCAGCTGATTCGAACTGTTTCATGTAGTGGTTCCATGACGATTTTCCGTCTAAAGTTGGGACTTTAACATGAACAGAACCTCCACTTCATTTAAATTTCGGCCGTGTTTCCAACTTACATTTCGTCTCGTCTTCTTTTGTCTCTACTGTAATTGGATTGTTTCCTCTCTATGCTGTCCCTGTTTCCTCCATCCTCCTTTCTATCTCTTTCATCTTTTCTTTGAAGGCCAACATATTGGCAGCAACTTGGTTGCTTAACGAAGATATTCTATCGTCGAGGGCAGACATCTCAGAAGTGACTTTAGAGATTTTAGCAGAAACTTTGCTTTCCAGAGAAGAAATCTCGTTAGAAACTTTGTTTTCTAAAGAAGCGATGTCGCTGGAAACTTTCGAAATATCGCCGGAAACTTTGTTCTTTAATGATAAGATGTCACCAGAAACTTTGGCCATATCATCAGAAACTTTCGAAATATTGCCAGAAATTTTCAAAATATACCCAGAAACTTTGTTCTTTAATGATGCGATGTTACCAGAAACTTTCGAAATCGACGAGATGAAAGCATCATGTTTGTCTTCAAATATATAAATTTCCGGGCCCAAACCCTCTTTCTCCAAAGTGTTCTTTAGTCGTTGGACTAAATCAGCCTTTCTTCCGGTAGAAGCTTATTCTCTGTCTTCGAGATGTCTTCTTAAATTCGTAACTGTGAGCTCATAAATCGTAGTCATTTTCACAATTTATTTAGAATTCCACTCTGACATCAATGAACTATTTTTATAAATTTAATTTATTGACTTTATTTATTATTAAATATTCTAACACTTAGTTTATTAGAGTCTTTATTTAATTTGTATACAATTTATTTTTCACTGACACTATTCTAATTTATATAATACTACATTTATTTCCCGCGTTACAATTCAAATTCAACTTGATACAATTATCCTTTTCAGACTGTCTGCTTATAAGCAAAATACCTCTATATATTTATTAACCGTTGTTCTGGAGTTCCGTAGAATTCGGCCGGTGACCCCTTGCTAAACTCTCTCGAATGCCATCGAAGCCAAATAGGTTTTTATCGGAGGGGACCCGTGGATATTTACCTACTAAAAAATACTTGTTACAAAAGTAAGTTTACAGCTTAAATTTAATATTAGTCATATTTATCGTAACAATACCATCTCTAAGATGGATCATAAGACTTCGATCTTCTTTTACAATTTGTTCAAGTTATAGCTCTTAATGTTAATAAACAAGAAAATATGGTTTTAAGAAAAAATGCTCTCTGGATTATTATTGGTTATTGAAGGTTCTAGATTTTTTGAAAACTATGTTTTTTCACCAGTTTTTCATTACGTAGTACCTACCAGTACCTACATACAAGTGTTTAACATAAAAATAAAGTTATTATAAATGTTTATAAACTAAAATCTCGTATTTTTTTCAAATTTTCTTTAATCACAAATTTAATAAAATCTTGAGATCAAAATCGATTTTATAAAGATACATTTTTAAGGTATATTAAAAAAACTACATTTTATTAACCTTTTTATTAAGAAACTGTTTAAAAAAATACCTACTTTTTATTAAAATTTGTATCTCACTCGCTTGCTAGTAGACTTAATAAAAAGCTGAAACCAGGATAATTTTAAAACACCCTTATTTTCGCAGTAATTTATAAATAGTAATAACTATGTTTTTTGAAAAGTGACAGGTAATATAACTAATGAAAATTGTGGCAGTTAATGAGTTATTTCATTTTGCTAAATTTGAAACAGATCGACTAAATAGCTTATGAGTTATTCAATTTGTTCATTCCGGAGATCGAATATTTAAACAACTTTGAGGCTTCGTTTTTAGGGATTTTAAAAAATAATTTAAAAAAAAAAAGATTTTATTAAAAAAATTTATTAAACAAATTTAATAAAAATCTGTTATTAAATCTGTTATTAAATCTGTTATTAAATGAAATTAAATTAAATTTGTTATTAAAAAAAATTTGAAAAAGTGATGATTTTTTAGTTTGTAAACATTTATAATAACTCTATTTTTATGTCCTAGACTTGTATGTAGGCTCAATGAAAACTGGTGAAAAATCGCAGTGTTCAAAAAAATCAGAACCTTGTATAACCAATATTAAACCAGAGAGCATTTTTTTTCTTAAAACCTTATTTCCATTGTTTATTAACATTAAGAGCTAAAACTTACGCCAATAACGCCAAAATAACGCCAATGAAAAGTGGAGGTGAGAACTCTGCGCTGCAATATCTAGGCTTGTTTCTTATTATTGGTCATATAAGGCTCTGTTTTTTTTTTGGAAAGTGTGCTCTTTCACCTGCTTTTCATTGAGCCTACTTACAACCGTGTGACAGCCATTTTTCAAACTGTGTTTTAATTACAAATTTAATAAAATGTTTTTTTAAGTTTTTTTTTAATAAACAATATAAATGTAAGAATAATAAATAAAAGAATCTACTACGATTTATAAAATACTTCTAGAGTGACTGTTGGGCCAAGCACAGTTGTTTAAATAATCGCTCTTCGGGATAAACAAATTAAATAACTTGTAAACTATTTGGTCGATCATTTTGAAATTTGGGACACTTTAATAATTGACTAGCTAGCACAATTTTAAGTAGTTCTATTACAAGTCATTGTGCATAAAACAAAGTCATTAACATTTATAAATGACTAGAAAAATAAGTGCTTTTTATAATTATCTCGGCCAATTCTTTATGTATTTTATTTTGGAAACTCTTAAAATAAAGAACTATTTATTATGTACAACTTTGTTTTTATATTCTGAACACCTCTTATTTTTTGAGTAAGTAAATTGCTAGTATAAAAAACATAAAACGTTATTCTCTCCATTCTATCAAATTTTATACATAATTTGCATTATTAATTTTACAAACCCCTTTATAGAGTTAAATCAATATCCAAAGCATCAAACAGAACGTTACCTAGTACTAAAAATATGATGGAATATAAATGAAAATATATTTTCAAATACGGTGAGACAGTATGCGTACGGCTTTGGGATGTTGTCATTTCAAGCACTTCGGGCAACACTGATAAGCTGAGAGCATCTGTTTTATTGTATACGAGGCAAATCAATATGTTTATTTCCTACAAATAATTTGATATCATGCTTACTGTTACCAAAGCGTATCAGGATACTACTGTTGGTATCGTTATGTTGTTTGTATTTAGGTACGTATTGCTGTTTGAATTTAGCCAGTTTCATTTGTGATTAGGAACAAAGTAATATAAAATGAACATTGTTGAATCTTTTTGAAATGGTTAAAAGTTATTTTGAATAGCTATTAATACTGAATATTTTTAATACCTATCTTCATCATTTGACGAAAAGGAAAATAATGAGAATAGCCTGTGTTATATAATAATTATATATGTATATAAATATGACAAAAAATTAAATTCAAATGACCATAAACCCGAAGTCTCTAAAACAAGATAAAACAACCAAGTGATTAGAATACCTGTGTAAAATAAGCAATAAAATTTTAGCTTAGAAATAATTAAACAAAATAATATTGAACTGTAATAAAAATGACGCTTGGAAAATTAACATAACACTAAAAAAATAAAAGTCGACTGAAGACTATAGATTTTTTAAATAAAATAATTGATCATCTAGCAACCATTAAAAATGAAAAATACAGATAAAAATTTAGATAATGGCAAATAAAGACACAGACATAATTCTGAATTGAGACAGCGACATAATTGAACTTGAGACAAACAGTTCTCCCCTCGTCAACCTATTTCGTAAATACTATAAATTATAAAAACATCCAAAAATGGATCACCTGAGAAAGGCACCCTGCCGAAACAACTGTAATGGTAAAATATTATAATAAATTTTGTGGAAGTTTTGAAAACAATGTTTTCAGTGTTTTTTTGTTATATACAATTAATTTCTATCAAGCAACGATCGAATCCATCACGTACTTAGAAGAATTACAGAAAATACACTAAGGACATTAGAAGAAAATGTAACGTACAGTGTATAAACGAATGGACACTAAACAGAAAAAAAATATTGAAATACCCACATTAGCAGAATGGGGGAGACACGTATGATCAAAATAGTAAGAGATAAATCACCAAGCAGTAGAAATAATAGTGGACGACCGCGCAAAAGATGGAGTGGCAACCTTCCATATCCGCCATCCGGTATCAATCCGCCAATGAATAAGCTGAATTGCTTAAAAATAAGAAGAAGTAGAAGAAGAATGGATCAACAAGGGTATGTACATCGACGTTAAAGACATAGCAGATAATATCCAAGAACTAAATGAAATGTTACAACAATAAATGAAGGTTCCGGAGCGGTAAGCTTAAAAATGAACTACAGTAAAACTAAAATAATGAGCCAGGAGCAAAAAAATATAACAATAGAAAATCTTACCATGAAAAATGTTGAACATTATGTATACCTAAACCATTTCATCAAACTGGGAAAACCAAATCAATATGCTGAAATTAAAAGAAGTACACAACTAGCAATGAAAGTAAATCATATAATAGTAGAAGATATTGCTACTCAACAACTAAAGCGGTATGAACATATTTAAGGAATGCCTAAAGATCAACTTCAAAAACAAATCCTAACATGGCAACCTCATGTGCATCCATTAAATGCTACATAAAGTTTATCCGTACATCCGAACATTAAAAAAACTTTATTTTTTATTATATAAATTAAGCCCATTTAACAAACAACATGTAATATTATTTACTAAATTAATTTACTACTCTCATATCACACTTGAGACGCCTAAACTTGCATTATGGGATTAATGTGTTTATGATCTTGTAATAAAATATACTTTCGTTTTAATAGATATGTGATACCGTTATAGATATCTATACATTTTATTATATAATGTATATATATAAACATATATATATATATATATATATATATATATATATATATATATATATATATATATGTTATATATAAAAGAAGATATTATTAAATATATAATTTATATATATATATATATATAGATATATATATATATATATATATATATATATATATATATATATATATATATATATATATATATATATAGAAATGTTTCTTCAACGTCGATATTCCCAAAAAAAAATCTTTATTTCGAAATAAAAAGTTACAATTTTTGAGAAATTCTACAAACTACTACATTTAATGATTTAAACTTGACTATTGAAACATAATAATTACAATAATAATAAAAATATTGATTTCTTCCTATTTATAACGTCGGATATCGGAATCTGCTGATTCTTAATAGTAAGGGAGCTTATGGCTACATTTCTCCTCCCTCCATTGGTTGGGACTTCGTCCTCGAAGTTTTGGTTACTTCGGCTATCAGCTCGTCTAGTATCTGGATCTGGGCAGGATGCAATTTTTCTCCAAATAGGATTTTGGAAATTCGTTTTCTTTTCCTAATTAGGAAGATTATTAGGAAAGCTAAAATAGTTAAAAATATTATAACAGAAGTGGTGCTCAGTCCTATGGATAATCGGGGTAGTACTTCTATGGTATCTATTGGTTGAATTTGGCCATGTGTCTCTGGGATTGTTAATTTTTCGATTTTCATCTCATGGTTTGGTATTAATTTTATTGGAACAATTTTTGGAATGGAAATGTCTTGAGACGTCTTTTTATTAAATTGGATACCTTTAATCATTATTGGTACATCTGTCGTCAAGAGGCTGGTTGAATTAATTTCTATCTGCTGGATTCTCATTGGGTAAACTATTCCTAGCAATATGACTTTGCTGGTTTCTTGGAAAAAGTTCTCTGTGATTAATGTTTTTGTGCAATTATCTACATTGGGTATGTTACATTTGGATTGTACATAGTTGGAACAAACTATGTTATCGCCTTGTCCTATACAAGTGTTGAACCATTTATTATTTGTATAGTAGTTTGCAGGTGGCAGAATCATAACATGATCTTTGTTTGGAATGGGATAGATTTTATAGGTAGTGTAAGGAGTTTCATGGAGTATAGGGATTTTAATTATTATGAGCATTGTATTTGAAGTTACACAAACTAAAGTTTTTGTTGACTCTATAAGTTCGTAAGGGTGTTCATTACTATTGGGAATTGAATTTCTGGGATAAATTTTGAGAAGGTTCTCTTTAAGGTCTATTATTTCCTTTAAAGTGAATAATTCTATATTAGAGATATTAAGTTCAGATAAAGTAATGGTTCTTATAAGTTTCATTAGAAATTCGTTTATATTTTGGAGATTTATTATCTCATTGTGTAGAATGATATAGCTGTCAAAATCAGCTGATAATTTGTTGAGTGCAGATATGAGAATTGAATTATCAGAATTCAGTTTTTCTAAAAGTTTATCGAATCTCGTGTTAAAAGAGTTTCCATAAGATATTTGGTTATTAAATTTTTTTATGATTTCGTTTTGTTTATTTTCTAAAGAGATTATGTGTGATTTTAACAAGTCTAAGTCAGAGTCGTCTGGATTTTAACCGTTATTCGGAATCTGAAGATTGAATGGATGGACCAGGGCGAGGATTGTCCTGTGAAAAATTTGTGTCTTGAGTAGATTTGTCTACATGTTTTCGTATTCGTTTTACATATTTAAGGTGAGTGCTTGTTAAATTTTGTTTATCTGTTTTACCGATTATTTTTGTTTTGTCTTGTGTTTCTGGATGAATAGTGGAGAAAGGGGCTTGTAATTTGGACTTATGTTTTTTCTTAGAAACATATAGGGATTTTGTAAGGTCTATTTCCGGAATATCTTCGGCATTTTCGTTTTGTCTATCTAAAAGTTGTTGTCTTTTTTGTTTTTGTTTATTATATAGTTCTGCAATAAAGGGTTGGAGTTCTTCTTTATGTCTTTGATTATATGTTTCGTATATCGGAAGATCAAAGTCGAAATGTATTTCTTCTGCATAGGGTCCGTACAGAATTGAGAACGGTTAATAATCTGTGGAACTGTGGATTGATTGGTTGTAAATAAGAATGGCGTGTGTTAGAATGTCATCTAACGAATCATTTGGATTTTGGGCTTGTAAGGTCCTAAGTTTTTCAATAAGAGTTGAATGAAAGCGCTCTACAGGAGAGTTTGAGGAAGAATTGTTTACTGTTGTAAAATGTATTTCGATTTTGTGGATATTTAGGAATTCTTTAATGACTGCGGAATTAAATTCGGTGCCGCTGTCGCATACAATCTTTTTTGGATAATTGTGGTGCGAAAAGTAGTGTCTTAATTTATTTAGTATGGAAATGGAAGTTTTGTCGGTGAGCTTATAGCATTGACCGTATTTGGAAAAAGAATCTATTATTGTGAGATACAGGTTTTTATTGCAGTGGAATAGATCGATATGTAATATATCAAAAGGTTTTTGACCTAACAACGGTCCTAATTGGGGAAGTTTATAAGGGCGTCGTTCGTATTTATTTTTTAGGCAAATTTCGCATTTATTGATAAAATTAGAAATAGTTGTCTGCATTGAGGGCCAATAAAATTTTTGTTTTAAATGTTTGTAGGTTTCAATTATTCCGTTGTGATTTTCTACGTGATATTTCTTTATGCATTCTATTTGTTGGTTTTCTTCTTCTATGTCCTGAAGTAGTATATTGCAAAATATTGCTTTGACTGTGGAATTTATTTTTTCTTTAAAATAGTTACAGATAAAAGGTCTAAATTCGTGAGGGATTGTTATTGCAAATTTTTGATTTGGTCTAAGGATATTTTGGAAGGTATTTGCTATTTCTGTTTTCCAATTATTTGTCAAAGTGACAGTGTAACGGTGTTTGTTAAACATTCTTTTGTATTTAATTTCAAAATTATTTGACTCTGGTTTAAAAATAATTTGGTTTGAGGATAAATTAATTGGTTCAGGTGAAATCTCTATTCCAGTGATAGGGTTCTCAACTGATGTATGTTGTGTGTTAGTACTGTTTTGTAAGTTGTCAAAATCGGCAAGGAAATCGTCTATGTCGAAATTGTCGGGTGGTTCAGCACATTCTGAATTCGGGGGTTCAGCACATTCTGAACTCGATCTTAGGGCATTTATTTGGACCCGGCTAAGAGCATCAGCAACTTGATTCTCTTTGCCTTTTTTATATTTAACTTCAAAATCATATTCTTCTAGTTTAAGTCTCAATCGGGCTAATCTAGAAGTGGGGTCTTTAATTTTGTAGATCCATACGAGAGGATTGTGATCTGTTTCTACAGTGAATTTTTGGTTGTATAGATACATACGGAAGTGTTTACAAGAATCTAGTATGGCTAAAAGTTCTTTTTCAATAGTGGAGTAGTTTTGTTCTGCGGAATTTAGAGTTCGAGAATAGTAGGCAATAGGGTGATTATTTTGAGATAATACTGATCCTATAGCTATATTAGAGGCGTCTGTAGTCAGTACAAAAGGCTTTTCGAAGTCTGGATATTGTAAGACTGGAGAATTAGTTAACAATTGTTTGCATTTTGCAAAATATTCTAAATAATTTGGATTTGTGGGGTCGATAGTTGCTCCTTTTCGAGTACATCTCGAAAATGGGGACGTTATTTTTGCAAAGTTGGGTATGAATCTTCGGTAGTAACCGATTAAACCAAGAAATGATTTAATTTCTTTTACTGTTTTTGGTAGAGGATATTTTTGTATAGCTTCGATTTTTGCTGGGTTAGGTTTGATTCCTTCGGTTGTCACTACGTGACCTAAGAAAGAAACTTCTTTCGTGAGAAACTCAGATTTGTCTAACTGAATTTCTAAATTATTTTTTCTGAAAGTGTCAAAAATAGTCGCAATATGAACTAAGTGTTCTTGCAGTGACTTGGAAAAAATAATGACATCGTCCATGTAGACGAAGCAAAACTTATGAATAAAGGGCCTAAGAATATTGTCCATTAACCTTTCGAATGTTGCTGGGCTATTCTTTAAACCAAAGGGCATACGTAAAAATTCAAAGTGACCATGCGGAACTGAAAAGGCTGTTTTCCGAATAGAATCCGGATGAACTTTAATCTGATGGTAACCTTGAGCTAAATCTAATGTTGTGAAATAACTGGCTTTTCCTAAGTTATCCAGTATCTCATCTATCTGAGGAAGTGGGTAGCGATCACTTTCAGTATGATCATTGAGCTTCCTGTAATCAATTACTAATCTAAATTTTTTCTGACTTGAGGCATCAGCTTTTTTTGGTACTATCCAAACTGGAGCTGAGTACGGTGAAATTGACGGTCGAATTATCTTATTATCTAATAAATTATTTATTTGTTTTTTTATTTCTTCCTGCATTGCTTTGGGATGCCGAAATCCCTTTACATAAATTGGATTTTCATCCTTAGTTTTAATTTCGTGTCTAACAGCTGACGTGAAAGTTAAATTTTTGTTTTCGTCGTAAAATACGTCTTTATATTTTTTGCAAAGATTCATAATTTTATACTTTTCTTCGTTATTTAAGTGCGAAGTACGGATTTTATTTTCATTAAAATGCGTCGTTGGAATTTTTACTATATTATAATTACAAAAGTTCTCAACTTCAATTCTCTTATTAAATTTCATAGGCATAGGTAAGTCGAAAGTGTCTAGAAAGCCGTTTTTTGCAACGTGAATAGAATGGGGAATTTTGATACCTTGAAAGTGTCTTTCGCGCAATAAAACTTCGCCATTATGAACGCTTACTAGAATTTTTTGGTATAAATATATTTAGAGGTTTGTAGATTTCTTTTTATTTTTAAATTTAAATTGTCGAATAGTAAACTTAAATTTTCGATACTATTTTGGGAAATATCATTCAATGTACTCATAAAATATATGCAAAAATATAAATGCAAGTATATATAAAAATTCGTTGAAGTAAAATGTTATAAATAATATAAATTCAATAAACAATAAATAATAAATTCAATGTAAATGTTTAAGAATTCAATTAAAATAATAAATGCTCCTAAACAATGGTAAAGAACGGAAAAACTTACGCAAGGATGATCGTGTTTGATTTCCAATACATTTTTCTCTTTTACCAGGTTCTTCAGGATTTCATTAAACTAATGTAGACCAGGAAACGACTATGTTTCTGTATGAAATATCCTGTGGTTCGCAGCGCCAGAAATGTTTCTTCAACGTCGATATTCCCAAAAAAAAATCTTTATTTCGAAATAAAAAGTTACAATTTTTGAGAAATTCTACAAACTACTACATTTAATGATTTAAACTTGACTATTGAAACATAATAATTACAATAATAATAAAAATATTGATTTCTTTAACGTCGGATATCGGAATCTGCTGATTCTTAATAGTAAGGGAGCTTATGGCTACATTTCTATATATATATATATATATATATATATATATATATATATATATATATATATATATATATATATATATATATATAAGTCTACTACCAATCGTATGCAAGATATTCATAAAGATCAACAACAACAGATTAACAACTGCATTAGATGCTGCACAGCCGAGAGAACAAGTTGGCTTCAGAAGTGGAGTAGAGCTAAAGATTGTTAAATACTGCTAGCATTACCCTTCATAAATTTCGAGTAGGCTTTCGATTCTATATATCCCAAGCCAGTAATAGAAGCCTTGACCAACCGTACATAGAAACTTTAGCAAATATACCTAGACAAGCAAAAGCTAAGGTAAAAATTTATGAAAACACTCCAGAATTTCCCACTACCAGAGGCGTCCGACAAGGGCAGGGAAGAAAGCTCTTCACTGCAACTCTAGAAAATATATTCAGCAAAATGAACTGGCAGAACAAAGGAATATTCATTGATGGAGAATACCTCAGCCATCTAAGATTTGCAGAACACATCGTTCTGATTGCTAATGTGCAGTAGATGTCCAAGATGTAATAATAAACAACATTGTACAAATCTTCAATTGAATATAATTGCATTTCTACCAAAAGATGTCCCAGCTAGTTTTATTCTTTTGTTGATTTCTGAAATTAAGGAGCCCGATTTATGTATTAATTGTCCCAGGTATACGTACTCGTCTACTGTCTTAAGTGCATCCAGTAGGTCATTGTACATCATTTTTATTTTTGTCAAGTTAATTTTCAGGGCAACTTCATTGCTAGCTTCAGTTAGTTCTGCATTATTAGCAATAAGAACGATGTCGTCTGTACATCTTAGATCGCCGAGGGACTCTCCATTAATGCATAGGCCTTTGTTCTGCCAGTTCATTTTGCTGAGTATATTTCAAGTTGTAGTGAAGAGCTTTGGTGATACTGTGAGAGTAAGAAATTCTGAAGTATTTTCATAAATTTTTACCTTAGATTTTGCTTTTATACTGCTTTGGGATAAAATTGAAAGCCTACTCGAAATATATGTAGAATAATGCTAGCGGTATTTCATATTCTTCAACCCCACTCATAAGTTCTCGAAGCGTATAGATATGATCCGGGGTACTGAATTCACTTCTGAAGCCAACTTGTTCTCTTGTCTGTGTAGCATCTAATGCATTTGTTAATCTGTTGTTGATGATCTTTGTGAATATCTTCTATATGATTCGTAGTAGACTTATAGGTCTCTTTAGACCTATAAGTCTTCTAGGTTTTTGATTAGTTTTTGATACCCTTTTTGCTACTTTTTTATGAATGAGATTTATGTTTGCTGTATTCCAGTTGTCAGGTATGTAGCTTGATCTCAGATAGTTCGTGTATATGGCTGCTAAGATTTTCTAGGTTTTCTTGTCAGCTTATTTAAGCAGGTCCACTGTTTTCTCATCTCTTTCAGCAGCTTAGCCTCTTTTCAATTTGGTAATTGTCGATTCTACTTCTTCCGGAAAGACTTCTGGTACATCTTTTGGTTACTGATTGTAGTTTCAAGTGTGTGTTTCAGGGGCTTTGTATAGTTCGCTGTAGAATTTAGCCACAAGTTATTTTATTTCTGTCTGTAATTCTGAGGTTTTTTTTTGTTTGATGAAACGATTTGCTTCTTCCTAGTGATTAATGCTTTTTTTTGTTTCCTTATAGTTTTTTTCTGTTTTAGATTGCATTTTTAGGCAGTCTTTTATGGTATTTTCTTTTGCGTTCCATAATAATTCTCGTTATTATCTTACAATGTTCTGTATATTGTATTTTCTGTATGTTGCTACTTACTTTCATTTCATTTCTTTGTTTTAGTATTATTTTGGTTTTATTAGACAGTTTACTATGTTCATTTTGTTGTTGCGAGCCTTCGGTTTTTTTGGTACTATCAAGGATGATTTTCATTAATTGGGAGCTGTCGATTTGATCATGTAATCTTTTAACATGTTCTTTTAGATTGTTAATTTTTATACCGGTTACTGATGGTTTTGGGATTAATGTAATTCTTTCCAGGATCAGCTCTAGAAAAATTTTAAAAATTGTTATTTGAACTTTAGAAATTTATTTATTACACCCATATATATATATATATATATATATATATATATATATATATATATATATATATATATATATATATATATATATATATATGTATATATATATATTTATATATATATATACATATATATATATTTATATATATATATATCTTCTTCTTCTCGTGCCACTCCTAGCGGAGATTGGAAATCATCATGGCCACTGCGACTTTGTTAGCAGCGCGCCTAAAAAGTTCAATCGAACTACACCCGAACCATTCACGTAGATTACGAAGCCACGATATTTTTCTTCTTCCCACACTTCTTTTGCCCTTAATTTTGCCCTGCATGATATTTCTTAAAAGTTCGTACTTTTCACCTCTCACAATGTGCCCCAAGTATTCCATCTTTCTAGTTTTTATCTCATTTAGAATTTCGCATCTTTTGTCTAAAGTTTGGAGTACTTGCGTGTTAGTGACGCGGTCCATCCATGATATTCTGAGAATGCGCCTATAGCACCACATCTCGAAAGCTTCGATGTTTTTTGTGGTCAACTGTTTTAGTGTCCAAGCCTCTACTCCATACAACAGGGTAGAAAAGACATAACACCGCAGCATTCGTATTCGTAACTTTATATTGATATCACGATTGCAAAAGAGTTTGCGCATTCTATTAAAGACTGATCTAGCGATTTCTATTCTACATCTAATCTCTTTTGTTTGATCAGTATCGTCTGTGATCCAAGCACCTAGATATTTATAACAGGACACACGCTCAATCGTTGTATTGTCTATTACAAGATTAGCTCTGATGTTATATATATATATATATATATATATATATATATATATATTAAGCTGCAATAATTCTATTTTTTAAGTAATTTCCGGCATTTCCAAATTTGAGTGGCATAGTCAGTATGATGGTATCATATGTGGATTTAGTAGCCCTATATAACAAGAATCGTATTAAGTAGACCATTTGAGCGAATATCAAAGATACCTACCTAACCAAATCTTCAAAGTAAATCAGCTTACACAGAGTGGACAATTTTTCTCTGGCAAGTGCTTATGTCGCATAGAGAGCCTAAATTTTAGTAAATTCTGATTCATCAGACTTCTGATTCTGATTTAAAATCTCCTATTAAGGATAATTTTTGTTAAAATTTCTTCTTAACAACTAAACGTAACTCTAATTGACGGAACTAAATTAAAATGTTTGCTTAAAAAATAAAATAAGTAAGGCAATCCCATAATTAAAAAATTAATATCTCGACATCATTCTAGGTTTCTACAAAGAAACTATGTTACTTTCTAGATTCGTTGAAATTTGTAAAAAAAATAGTTAATAAATTTTATAACACATTTGATTCCAGATTTCCTGAATAAATACCTAATGTCTAAAATATTAGCAAAAAGAAAAGATGTTATTATCGTTTCTGCATGTATAGTTAGAAAAATCTTGCAGAATCTTACAGATATCTTACTAAATATATACGCTTATAAAAGAGATATTTAAACTTTCAGTATAGAAATTTCAGAAACAAAGTAATGAAACAATCTTCGAGTTTTTTAATAAAGTAACATATCTTCTGAATTTACAAATATTTTATTTTGCACACGATCCAATGCACCAGAATTTAGGTTTTAGGAGTGTTATTACGTAGTAAAGGAACCACTTTTCACCTTCATGCAAATTTAAAGTCATAATGATTTAAATTCTGCCACACGTTTTTTAACTAATCATTTTCAAATTTATCTAAACGAAAATAATTGCTTACTTTATAAGCAAACAAGGCTAACTTTTCAAAATAATCATAATCCAAGACCAAGGCCTAATTTTCAACAAAACTTTCCCCAAACGAATGTACCTTTTACAGTTAATCAACCTCGACAAAAGAGTCAAGCCCCACCTATAACGAATTCCGCGCCATTCCAGCAAACGATAGAATTACTGTACTAATATTTTTGCAATTAATAAGAAGTAATGTTTTTAAATCAAATCCAAGTCGAAGAGTTGTCATAGAACCCCAAATTGTCATCGCTTTAGAGCTACATAATATTGGCAATACCAAATTCTTAAATTAGCTAACAAAAATAATTTATTAGAGAACGAAACCTAGGAAAATTCTTAGTTATATAAGTGTAACTTTTAAATCTGATAAATAGTAGATTGACATAAACTGTATTTCCTGAGCATAATCCAAAAGTAATAAAGACAATGAGAGCACAAAATCGTTTGTAACTTTAGAGGTAGGTGAAAAATATTTAAAAAATTCAATTGTTTAAAAACCTTTTTAATACTAAAAATAAATTTCTACTTATTTAAATTCCATGACTATTTTCATTGTCTATTAGGCCTCTGTAATTTAAAAAAGGTTAATGCACAAATTGATTTACAACAATACAGCCGTTCATTTATATTTTTTTGAAAATAGCTTCCAAAAGTTAGATTAAAACGTGTTGTTGATAAGGCATCACCTTGCCTAACTTTATTTTTAAAATCAAATCTCTTTCATTGCTCTATCTATTTTCACCAGGGCTTTGACATTCTCCAAAGTTCTAAAGTCATTTGTATAAGATTAACTCACTTTTTCGGTATTCCTAACATGGATACTTGTCTTAACATTTTTTGTCTAACTACTTCATTAAACGACTTTTCGAAAATAATATATAAATTGTAAATTGGTATGTTATATTCTGCACATTTTTCACGTATACTTCTTAACAATATGTATTTGGTCTACAGTTGACCTCTTATGTCTGAAACCACATTGGTATTCACCAATTATTTCTTTCGAAACTGATTCAAGGCGGCTGTATATAATTCCTGATAATGCCTTGTATTCCTACTCTACAATCCTTTGGGATGACTTCTAGTGAACATATTAACATTCTTTATTAGTTCTGCAGTTATCTGTTCCAGGCGCTCTGTTATTTATCAGATGTTTTATGACGAATATAGTGTATTTCAATGTTGGTTCCTTGGTTAGTTCCTCGTTCTCGTTGATAATTGCCTCGTTTTTATTCTTACACTGCACACTGTTGTTTTTGTCGTTTCTTCGAGTGTATCGCTTGATTTCCTTGTAAAATTTCCCATTCTTCTATTATTATAGTCTATAATTTATTGTATTTCCTATTTACGATTTCTTTTTTTTTTCTACTATTATCATTGCATCCCTTCTTAGTTCTTCATATGCCTTTCTATTTAATCGGAAATTCCTTTGCAAATATTTCTGTCCAGCTGTATTTTTTTTTAATGGCATAGACATTAGTCATTCAGCCAGTTACAATAGATTCTCCAATCAGACAAATAGCTGTATTTTTGCTATTTATTACTTGTTGGCAATCTTGGTCAAACCATTTTTTATTTCCTTTGCTTGAGGTTTCGCTTAAGGAGTCTGCAAGATTATTTTCTTCTTTTTTTCTATATAATATTATCTTTATTTTCTGCTAGTACTGATTCTTCTTTTTATTATTTTTAAACCTATGTGTTTAATTTTCTTTGTTTGGTACCTTTCTTTTTTCTTACCATTGATACTCTTTGTTTCGATATGAGCCAGAAATGATCCGAATCGCAATTTGCGTCTCCATAAGATCTTACATATGTTACGGACCTTGCCCATCGCTTAGATAATAATATATGATTGATTAAATTGTTAGTACCATGTATCATTCAGATTCCTTTATAAATATTTTTGTGGGGAATGGGGAAAAACGTACTGACTATTCTGAGTTTAATTGACATTGCCAACTGTGCTTCTCTTATACGTTGCTGATAATATCATGTAAGCTATGGTTACCAAAGTATTCGGCTTATATTGGTTCTTTTCCCAACTTGGTGTTCATATCACTCAGGACTATAACTACATCTCCCTTTTGCACGTTTTCACATTCTACTTTTAGTTGGTCGTAGAATTAATCGGTTACTAGTTTATCTGCTATTTCTGCTGGGACATGGATATTAAAAATTGTAATATAAAATTTACCCTTTAGGCGTATTTTGCATATTCTTTTTATTAACTAGAGTAAAACCCAATATCGACTGCGGTATTTATGGTCCACCAGAAAATCCACTCGAAAGTGTTTTTGTCTTTCTACTTCCGAGTGGTATAAACTGTCTTTTTATTTATGCATCCATGCTCTTTAAATCTGATTTATTGGTGCCAAAGAAGTGCAAAATCAAATCCAGACAAAGTTTAGATTTTAGAGTTATAGATTATCCACGACGTAATGCTATCACACTTGGTGATAGATACTCTTTAGTTAATATTAGTGACCGATACTTGATATCGGTTCTGGTTTTTATAAAATCAAGATGGAAGAACTCTATGCCCAACTTTACATACTTAATTCTGCAAATGTATCGAAGTAGCTAAGGTTTTGATGAGATACTACTGAGATGAGCTTAAAGACTCATTGTCATTTGGACCATGACATATTGTCAACGTATTACTAATCATTTACATTATCTATAGGAAAAGAAGGACAAGAAGAACTAAAAAGAAATACAATCAAAAAAGACCTAAGGAGGTCAAATATACAGAATCCAGACCATTAAAGATCGAAAATTCACCTTCACAAAAAGCTTCATTCTAGTGGAAGATGAATTATAAGATGACGCCTACATTATTTATTTATAAACTTTTTCAGTAATCTTATAATAGTACTTTTAATCAAAAATAGTGTCAGCCATTTTTTTTTTTCAAACAGACGTTTTGCAAATGAACAAGTTAGGTTAGTAATATAAATAATATAGATAATTAATATAATAAATGCCAAAAAAGTCTAGTTACTGAAAACAATAAAGAGCAACAATTAGAAAATCAATTTTTTAATCGATTATTATTATGATACCTGTACGATAAGGAAGAACGAAGCGATGTTATGGAATATGCAAAAGTGAGACAATAAAGACGATACATATATTATTTTATAAATTGCCTAAAGCCTTTATTTCTTTATAAGCAATGTTATGTCTTAATTAAATAAAAAATATTTATTTAAAATATTTCTTTATAAATTTATACAACGTATTACGATTTAATATATATATATATATATATATATATATATATATATATATATATATATATATATATATATATATATACAGGGTGAGTCATGAGGAACTTTACATACTTCTACCATATGTAGAGTCCCTCAGGGAGCATATCATGTGGCCACTAAAAATGTCAACTCCTCTTCTTTATTAATTAACAGGGTGATTTGTGTAATTGACCATTTATTTCATTTTACTGTAGTGTTTATACGGCTTATTTGATTGATTTAATTTTTGCATGATACAGTACACTACTATCAAGCATTCGACTGGTATTAGCTAAACTAAAAAATTCCAGGACTGGCTTTGGAAAAATTAATTTAGGGATTCATATTTACACCCTGTAAAAAAATATATACACCCTGTATATATTTTTTTTAAAATGCAATAAGTGATTTTCAAACTACATAAATAGCCAATGAAAACGACATATGCGACAATGTCGCACTTTTATTAAATTTTTAGTGAATGATCAAATCTTACCAAAAATAGAACAACCATAATGAAGTATCAAATTATAAGGTATTAATTTAAACAAATGTTATAAATTTCAAACATTTTAATTAAAATGAGTTCCTACAACATAATCTAATACGTAGAAAATTAACATCTTTACTGTCACTTTGTATTATCTCTACGATAGAATCAATTGTTTTTTCAATTTTAAATTTTTACTCATAGATCGTATTGGGGCATTATTTTCGATAAATATTAAATTAAATTGATTAAAAAGTCAAACCTCTTGTATGTGTCAGTTTTTGTTGATTGTAAATGATTAAAATTTTATGTCAAATAATAATACATTGCATCAACTGTACTAAATAAAAGTAAATCTAAAAAGTTTAAAATGAAGGTTGGCGTTGACCGTTTGAAGTTTCTTGATATTTTATACCATTGTCATTATTGTCATTATCAATTGTTATTTATGTGTACGAGAATACATATTTCTTCTGTCATATCTACGTTAAGTAGGTACATTGTGTTAGTTTTGATATAGTTTTTGTTACTTTCGTTCAAAATGCCACATCAGTTTTCGACCACAGAATATGCAGACATAATATTTGTTTATGGATTCTGTAATGGAATGGTAGGGCTGCTAGTAGAGAATATCGCATGGGATTTCCTAATCCCATCCAACATTTGGGTCAATTTTTAATTATTTGCGAGAAAATGGCACTTTTCCTAGTGGAACAACAAAGCGACATGTAGATGAAGCGCAGGAAGATGACATTATGGACGCCGTTACTATGAACCCTACAATAAGCACTAGACAAGTAAGTCTAGAACTCAATGTTACTCAATCAAAAGTAAGTAGAGTCTTACAAAAAATAATCTATACCCATATCACATTCAAATGGTTCAGCGACTACATGCTGGAGATGAGATCGATAGGTTGAATTTTGTAGATGGATTAACAATAATCGACCAACGCTATACAGGACACTATTTACAGATGAAGCCCAATTTATTAGAGATGGGATAAATATTCACGAAATTCATGAAATGTGTGGGCAGAAGAAATCCCCATGCTATTCGAGAACGTCGTTCTCAGTTAAGGTTTTCGGTTAACGTGTGGATTGGTGTCATAAATAACCAATTAGTAGGTCCTTACTTTTTTGATGGTCCTTTAACAGGGCAGGTCTATTTGAACTTTCTACAAAATATTTTGCCGAATTTGCTTGCCAACGCGAACGTTGCTATCCGAGGATGTATTTTCAGCATTATGGGGCACCCCCACACTTTTTACTGGCAGTGAGACAACATCTCAATAATGTTTATGGCAACAGATGGATAGGACGTGCAGGTCCTATTTCGTGGCCTTCAAGATCCCCTGATTTCAATCCCGTTGATTACCATATTTGGGGACGATTGAAGCAAGTAGTTTACGCAGTGAATTTTAATAACCGACAACAATTAATTGATAGAATTATACATTGTTGTAATACTATTAGAAACGATCCCCAGAGTATCCGTAATTCAATACGTCAATTAACAATTCGGCAACAAAAATGTGTACAGGCTGCAGCGTTCCATTTCGAAAATCTATTTGAATTATTTTTATTTTGTTACCATTATTGTATCTTTTCCAGTTCTAATTTATGGGTTTATCATAACTATGTACATATTTTTAGTTTTTTTTAAATTGTTCTTTGTTATTGTTATTAGTTACTGTTTTTTGTTGTGCAGTGACTCAGTTTATCATTTCAATTAAATGTTTGAAATTTATAACATTTGTTTAAATTAATTACCTTATAATTTGATACTTCATTATGGTTGTTCTATTTTTAGTAAGATTTGATCGTTCACTAAAAATTTAATAAAAGTGCGTCAACATTGTCGCATATGTCGTTTTTATTGGCTATTTATGTAGTTTGAAAATCACTTATTGCATTTTAAAAAAAATATATACAGGGTGTAATATTTAGTACGAATCCCTAAATTAATTTTTCCAAGGCCAGTCTGGAATTTTTTAGTTTAGCTAATACCAGTCAAATGCTTGATAGTAGTGTACTGTATCATGCAAAAATTAAAAAATCAAATGAGCCGTATAAACACTACAGTAAAATGAAATAAATGGTCAATTACACAAATCACCCTGTTAATTAATAAAGAAGAGGAGTTGACATTTTTAGTGGCCACATGATATGCTCCCTGAGGGACTCTACATATGGTAGAACTATGTAAAGTTCCTCATGACTCACCCTGTATATATATATATATATATATATATATATATATATATATATATATATATATATATATATATACGTCATTGTCAAATCGGTCTGTACGAAAAACAGAAAGTGGCTGATGAAAAGTCCTATTGTTCTGCATTTTGCCTTTTTTATGCGTTAATCTTTTTTTAATACGTCCATGATAGTTCGTTTCTTTATCCCTTTACAGTACTGCTATAGTATTTTGCTTTACTTGGATATTATCTTCTTTAAAAGAACGACATTCATTAAAACAGATAAATTAAAACAATAAATTAAATTAAATTGAAAGAAAATTCTTTTTTATGGTATTAAGTCTATTTAGTTAAATAAAAGAATAATTTGATATACATATTAAACAATTCTATAGATTTATCTTAAAACATTTTTAGTACCTATGATGTAAAAATTGGATGTATCGTTTTAAAGCTACCTATATGTTTTTTACTACATTAAAAAAAATATTGTTTCGCTGTCATTTACTAAAATTTTTGTTACATCGTTGTGAGGAGATATCTGGTATTACCCGTGAAGCATAACATCTCGATTGGTCATTAAAGTGTATTTTTGTCTGTTATTAGAGAGCAAATTAAAGATAATTAGTCGTGCAAACAACCATCGGGCCAAGGTAACACCAACTACAGTAGATTAGACAATTCGTTTAGTACTTATTGTGTCAGAATTTGACTTGCTATACATATCTAGTCTCCTTAAATAAATTTAAAATTGGCTGTAATGATACAAATAATAAAAAAGACATTGTAATTTTAAATAATATCTATAGACCTTAACGATAAAAAATTTAACAATTATGCCTCATTCACAACATACTACACGTTTTTTAGACTTGGGCGAGGAAATAAAGCACTAAAAACACTAAACCTACCAATATTTTCCACAGCAAAATGAATTACTATACAATTTAATTCGGGAAAGTGTTAGGAAAGTTTGTGAACAAATTCGTGGGGAAAATGAAAATTACATTTTGTGCATAAGGAAAATGCATTTCCAAAATACACAGGAAATGAAAAATTGGCAACTAAGAAAATATCGACAGGAATGACTTCAGTTTTATTACAGGGAAGTTGTTGAGGTCGCTGAATACGAATATTATTATGACGATGATTCTCAAGCTACCTGGTAGAGAGTGGACCTCGTTTCTTGCAGTTTTGTTAGTTTCATTCGTAATGATTCAAAACGTATGATTCGGGGAGTTTTAAAGTTGTTGAAAACAAATATTATGACGGCGATGGTCTCCAAGTTATCTGGTGCCCAGGATGAGGTCACCCTATTTCTGGAGTTTCATAATAATTTCATTCTAAATTAGTCGACAGTCATTACTCTGGGGTTTTTGAGGTCGCTAAACACGAGTATGTTGTCGATAAATGGCCTTATAATACCTCCTACAACTTTATATAGAAGTTCAAAAAAATTATCCAAAATATTATTTTTTAATTTTGGCACTTTAATTTAATTTTGGTGACAGGTGATCCATATTATAATCTCCTCTGTAGAAGCTCCCGCCTTTTACTTTTACATGTGCTCTTATACTTGTTTTCTCACACGTAATAGTACACAAATATCCCCCAAGTTACATAGTTAAAGTGCGATTTTCACTTCACCTCGCTATATTTCAATTTAAGTATTAGGAAAATTACTGTTTTTTACTGTTACTGGATAAAAATTGCACAGATATGGAGAAAATGAAGTCAAAAAAATCAATTATCTGATAGAGAACAAGGTGAGGAAGAAATAAATTTGAAAAATACGATCTTTGTTAATGATCTTTTTTTACTTGGTAAAAAAAATTTTTTTTGTTTATATTCAAGAAACCATATTTTAACTCTTATTTGATACCACACTTTCATAAAAATTTTATATAACAAAAATAGGTTTTGTACAGGAATTGCAGGAAGTTGAAGGTTCTGCATAAAATCGAAGGCAATTGCTTCTACATCATTAAATGAGGAGGATAAATATCTGTGAGGAGCTTAATTTAAAAATTAAAAGCCCTAGTCTTAATGAAGCATCAAAAAAGTAGCGGTTGCCGAAGTAAACAATTTTACACTCCCCTACATGGTCAAGTTAAGGAATGCGTTTAAAGAAATTTTCTTTAAACGCATTCCTTAACTTGACCATGTAGGGGAGTGTAAAATTGTTTACTTAATTAAAGTACCTCAATTATTTGAGGTAATAAAATGAAGTGGTACTTTATGAAGAACAAATGTATTGATCAGTACACTGTTGTGTTAATCAATATTGAAAAATCATAATTATCAGTAATAAATCATCACTAATAATTTTATCACAAAATTATTTAAAACAATTTAATTCAATTTTTGGTTAATGAGATTCAATCAAACATTTTTTTGTAAAGTAAAAAAAAACGTTATGTACTATTTAGATCTCAAAAATACGATACTGAAGTCAGATTTGCAATCCTACAACGGGTTCTACTATATCTCAAAACTTAACTAACAAGTAGTCTTGTAAATGTTTGTCCACTGTATTTTCCATTCCGATTGAAAAAAAAATTAACACAAAAATGTACCTTTAGTGTTGAGGAATTAGTCTGTCCAGCAGGAGATTATTGCAACAAAAGCTGCAAAAGATACACAAAAACTGATATGAGATTGGAATTCAACATTTACCTGAAATATTAATCTGAATGGTATATATTTACTATTTGTTTTACTTCCGGTGATAAAATTGTTTTTAGATTCTAACTTTTGTAAAAGGTAATATCGTCGCTCCTTTATTATTGATTATGGTGATTTTTATTTCATTTTAAAATTTAAGATTCTAAAAGAAATTATATCAATTACAGTTGTCTTCCTTCTCCTTACCTAAGTATATATTTTACATACACTATAGGTACATTGTTTATTTTGATCCTTGTCTACTTAAATTACTGCTCAATGACACATTATTCCCTTTTAAGACGTCGATGCTAATTATTTAAATCGCTACTGTTTAAATAGTATAGCTTTTATATCGTTGGTTGCTGAGAAAGATAAAAGAATACATTCAATATTTAAAAAGAGATATAATTATACAGAGCAGTGACGGAGGCGTTCCGTCATATAATCTAATCCCATAAATTTTCGTTCGCTCGCTCGCATCCATTAGTATATTACAGAAACACATGTTCCTTAAACTTGGAAACACTTGACAAGTTTATACAATTTTCCGCAGTTAATTGAGCTAAACAGATGTGAAAATCTTTGTTTTTGTTGTATTAGTTAAGTAAATCGATATATCAAAGGTAAAAATATATGGGTGTTTTTATCCCGAAACTATACATTTTTGGTAACATTACAACCTCGACATTGCTTGTTCTATTAATTAAAACTAATTGTAGCGATGACGATGCTAACAAGTCACTTTTAGTGAAATTATTATTTGTCAGTAAATAAATTTTAAAACTTTAAAAGCTCGATTTAATTTTTTTTTGTTTACAATTATAAGTATATAGTTGGGTTTTTTCTTTTCTTAAGAATCTTTATCAGTCACGTCCAAAATAATATACATATTTTAATATAGTAACGCTATAACCATTGTTTAAATAGGACTAGTTAGCCAACGCAATGTATAAATTTGTTTGATTCTAATTGAGACAGTCACTAGATGTCACCACTCTTTCTGTCTCAATATATTTTAATATACCATTGTTTGTTTGATATACGTTATACTAGATGGTGCTATGTGAAAAAGTTAAAGACTAAACTAAACGTCCATTTTTGATCCCCTGAATTAAATTCACTAGCGTTGCAATATTTCACTGACATAGTAGCAACAGATTTGCTTACAAATAAAAATGTTACAAAAAACAGATAATGAATCACATTATTCATTTAAAATAGAGTTATTACTATCAACTAGTAAATATCGTGTCAACTAAAATTGTACATAAACGTGCTGTGGCTTCTAAATCTTCCTATATCTAAATAAGTTTAAAGAATTTAAATATCTTATTTTATTTAGAATTGTATTACAAAAATTTGATCCGAGGTAAGTAAAACATTTTAATTCTATGTGTTTAAAACAAAAAACATTTGTATGAGAAATGAACAAATTAGGTATTTAGAAATAAATTTTACCGGATAATACATACATTCATTCGATAATATTTGAAAAAAGTGATTTTAAATTAAAATAATGTTACTTCCATAATAAATAAATGATTTTTTACAGATGGTTGGAAATATTTGTTGTTATTACAAACGTGGTTTATCACCATACAAAATTCATGGATTAAGAATGTTCAGATTTCCGACAAAAAATCCTTCGGCTGGTCAAACATGGATATTACACTCTGGTAAGTAAATAGAAACTTTTTGTATATTCTTTTATTCTACACAGTTTCCGTTACGTAATTAACTTAAAACAATGTTTATTTTTTTTTCATTTTATCATTTTTTTATTACCGCCAGAGTGCATGCGTCATATTCGAGATGCATTATTTGAATTTTACGTTTTCGTTGGTATTATAATAATTATGATATAATAAATTTCGGAAAAACAAATTAGTGAATAAATAGCAAGTTAATAAACACAAACAAAGTATTATATATTTAAATATGTATTTCTTTAGCTATTTTTAGTTACTGTATTGAGAAGTAGAAATAAGTTCATCTTTGTCGGAGAACTAATTTATACACCAGTCCATCTGGGAAAAAATCATTTCAAGTAAAAATCTTATAAAGATATTTGAAGGTTCTAAAAGACATATGAGGGTTAGTTAATAATAAAATAATATGTGAAGACATACAGGTGATTTTGGTTTGTTTTTGTTTAAACAATTTTAAAAAGTGAGAGGTCATTCTTTTGCCTATAAAACGTTTTTTATCCAGTTTAGAGAAAAATATTTAAAATAAAAATTGTAGATCTCAAAAAGTTCTTCCATTTGTGAGTTTCTAAATTAAAATATATAAAGAATTCACCAAAATAGTTGCAAAAAACCCTTGATTTTGCAGAACTTTATAAATTTTAATAACTTTGATTTTGCATAATGGTATGTAATGTAATTAATAAAAATAGTGACGATTTGTTTATCATGGAAAGCGATTATTTCAAGAACTTTTTGTTGAGCTATCCCAGTTAAAAAAAAAAGTTTGTTTTACGTGCCACAGAAACCAAGATATTGCAAATTTTGCAAGCGCGATTCATTTTAAAAAAGTTCAAATGTAAAAAAAACGGAGCTCAGATGGTTCTCCATTCTACTTTTCCGAAGCGGTATTTTACAAATACCATCATTTTAACGGGTTATAAATTTTTACTTCTTTACCGCATATGCCATCTGTAAGTTGGATCGCACAATTCAGATCTTCATTAAGAATCCCTTCAATTTTCAGCTCTTACTGTTAATAGACAATGTAAGTATGATTTTAAGAATAAAATGCTTTGGTTTTAAATCTAAAATGGTCTCTTGGCTCGTAATGGTCATAGAAGATTCTTTTTTTTTTAGAAAGTGTGTTTTTCATCAGTTTTCCATTAAGTCTCTATATAAGTTTGTGGCATAAACAATATCAAAGTTAATATAAATGTTTATAAACAGATTAAATAACCTATAAACTATTTGCTCTGATTGATATTTAGCGCACTTTAATAACTTATTAATTTCCATAATTTCAAGGAGCTATGTTACATGTCTTTGCGCAAAAAAGAGTTATTTTAATTTATATATAACTGCAAAAATAAGGTTTTTTTTTGTAACTATTTCGATTAATAGTTTCATGTATTTTAATTTGGATACTCTCAAAAGTTACATAACTTATTATGATCTACAACTCTAAAAAAGCTGAAAAAATCCTTAACAGATATTTAAAGTCACTAAAAGGTATATGAGGGGTAGCTGATGATCTGAAGACTTCAGCTAATTTTGTTTTGCTTTTTTATTAAACAATCGTAAAAAGTGAAAAAAGTTTATGCGCATAAAACGTTTCTTATACATGTTATACAACTATTTAAAATTATGGCAGTTAATGAGTTTTTAAAGTGTGCTAAATGTCATATAGAACGACCACACAGTTTATGAGTTATTCAATTTGTTTATCCAGGAGACCGATTATTTAAACAACTGTCCAAACAGTCACTCTAAGGATATTTTGTAAATAGCAATTGATTTTTTATGGCTTCGTTTTAAATTATTAAAAAAAAAACATCAAGATTATTTTAAATTGTTATCATTAATATGAATGTTTTTAAAAATCAGTTTGAAGAATAACAAATTTTTAGCATATAAAAATTTCTAATAACTTTGACTTTTTTATGTCATATACTTTTTTGTAGGCTCAATATAAAGCTAATAAAAAAAAAACATTTAAAAAAACACCAAAACCTTCTATGGCCCAGAGGAAATCAAATAGCATTTTTGTCTTGTTTAAGAAGCTGCAAATATTTTCATTGTTTATTAACATTAAGAGCTAAAAATTGAACACTTTGTGAAAGAATATCTAAATTTTATAATATGATTTATAAATGGCATACACAGTGAAGAAGTAAATTAGTTTTAAACCATTAAAATAATGGTACTCGTAAAATATCGCCACAGAAAAATGCAAGGGAGATCTGTCCGCTGCAATATCTCAGCTTGTTTCTTGTTATTGGTTATGGAAAGTTCTGTTTTTTTTTAATTGTGCTTTTACACCAGCTTTTCATTGAACCTACTTACAGCCGTATGACATGAAAAATATCAAAAGTAGTATAAATGTTAAGAAGCTAAAAAGCACTTTTGCAAACTGTTTTTTTAATAACAAGTTTAATAAAATATTGAAGTTTTTAAATAAAACTTCAAATAATCGACTTAAAAAAACATCAAATAACTGTCAAAGGTTAAACACCCCTTTTAAAGTTCCTCATGGATTTTAAAGATTTAAACAGTGTTAAATAGATAAATTAATTCATCGACGAGTTGTCAATACGAAGCGAAGTTCTTTAATCACAATGTGATAAGAAAACGAGTACCAAATTTGGTTTTATATTTCAATAGTCGAATTTAATTGTGGCTATATTGGTGTAATTAAAGAAAACCAGTGAAAATCCCAAGAAATAGGTGAGATCCTTTTTTTTCTTTCTTTCCAGTTTGGGAGAGGGTCCATTAGGTACTCACGTTTAGGTATTGTGTTACGGTCTGGGTAAACAGGACTACACATCATGAACAGCAATTAAATATTTACATTTACACAAAACAACTTTAGTTCCAACCCAAAATCATATGTCGTTGCCGCAGTCTCTAAACCTCCTTCCCATTCGTTTTCTAAAAGGGAACAAGTTATTGTCATGCACTCCATTTTGAATACTGTTTTATTTGAAAATATATTAAAGAAATTGGTGAAATAGTTTATCCAAAAAATATTACTTTTACATCTCGCATTTCGAATAATTGAATCTGCATTTTCCTCATTTCTACCGGCATCTTTGATCAACTAATACACCAAACGTCATAATTAATTCCACCGTCATTTTTATCTGCAGGCTTCTTTCTGCGACCAAAAGAATCCTTATTTCAAATGTATCTCCTTCCATCCCGCATTTACTAATCGAACAGTCCCTAAAAAATACGGAACATCAGATGATCAATAGGCATATATCATGAGTTTTCCTAGGGTAACATTTGTAATCCCTGACAAGGAGGACTTCGAAGTGCAATCTTCTCTGTTAATTAACCATGAAAATACATCCTTTAACATATTTTTATTCTCTGACAGTCTATAGTGTTTTTTTTTGTAAGCTTACGGGTCCTACCGTGGAGTTTGATCGCAAAGTCTCCAGTTGACCAGATCACACACTCAATGCAGCTAATGCTCCTCCCTCTTCTTCATTTTCAGCTGACTCTAAGGAGTCCTTAATCCTGAATCCTTAACTTCATCAAAAGAACTTCTATCTTCGGAAATTGAGTCCATCTCCGTTAACTACACACCCATCCTGGCTGCCATTATGGATTTATCCATCCCTGGTCGTAATAATTCAAAGCCCATGGTGGCAGTAGGACAAAAAAGGGGACACTTCAATGACAGTCCTCCTGATACTCCTACCATTCTATCTTCATCCGGTATTCTTGCTCTATTAAGTTATTTTCCTCCTTTTATCTCTATTAAGATAATATGACTAATTTTACACTCAATTCCACGCAACTTATTGCATTTCTTGAGAACTCTTTTGTATGTATCACCCCACTACAAGAAGCTTAAAAATCCTCCAACATAGATGGTATTTAAAAGAAATTATTGCAGCTCTACATAGGTAAAAGGAAAAGATCACTAAAAAACCATATCACTAGAATCTTAAAAAAGTTAAAAGAATAGCCTACCTCCGACTTACAAGAGTATATATAGGTGCATCCTTTGATAAATCTTCTGATGTCAAATCTAATCACAGCATACATGACAAATAGAATTTCTCTGTTTCTCTCGCATTTATTCATTTTTTCTGCTCTATGTATATTTTTACTTTATCTTTTGCCAAATTTAGACACGATATTTAATTAAGTAAGAAAATTTTGTGTACTTCAAATACTAGCCCAAGTCTAGTTTGAAAAAAATATTGTTAATAAAAAATATCCAATCCCTTTTTTAATCAAAAGGTTATACTTATAAAATAAAAGTTTTGCAACAAATCTGGACCTAACCATATATACTCTTTTCTTCCTTCACCCTTTCCTAATTCATCCTCAGTTTCACAAGATACCAATTATACAAACTCTCCTATAAACTATTTCGAACTAAAAGCTGCACCCAAATCCTATAAAAACACAAAAATTAGGGTTTTCTAGAATTATCTTAAAATTTTTTCGAAAATTCCTTAGGCACCAACGACCCTCTAAATGAAGCCAGTAAATTTACCACTGACATACCGCTGACAATCGTTAATGAAAGATCTTGCCCTAATCTATACTAAGATAAAAGAAAGATGATTACAAAAAATTTTTTGTTAAAATCCTTTATAAAAGGTATATAAATTAAAAAACCCAAACGGGCTATGTCATAAAGACAAAAGTTTTTCGGAATCCATATTCCATCATCAGTGTCTAGGTGAACATGTTTTGAGCCACTAAATATCTGTGTTGAGTGTTGATACCGTGTTGATATTTTAAAATATCCGCTTTCTCTTTTTATCCCTTACTGAGTTATACAAGTTTATTCCAGAAAATGTTTGAGTCTAAAATGATGGTACAGTGAAAATATTATATATATTTAGTTCAGGGTTTTACCGTTTACTCGCTGCCATTATATACATGAAAATGTATATCCCACTTTCATTATCAATCATTTTAGCATCAGAAATTTGGCATCGCTGTTGAATATAATATTACCCACAATGAAATAGTAAATTTAAGAATATATATATATTCTTTTCATCCACAAATCATTCTGGCATCATGGTTGGTTAAAAGTAACGGGTTATGATATATTGCAACTACCTATTGTATCTTCGCTCCAATTGGTCCAGTCGCGACGTACAGCCCCTCAAATGATAGGATTTAACCAATAAAATACAATAAGACAGAAAAATCAAATATAGCAGCATGTCAAAAAGGCCTTAATTATATATCTTCGTTTCTATAAGTCCAATCGTGACGTACAGTATCTCAAATGACAGGATTTAACGAATTGAAAACAATGAAATAAAAAATATTTAATACAGCAACATGTCAAAAGGACCGTAGTCACGTATCTTCGGTCCTATTAGTCCAATCGTGACGTATAGTACCTCTAATGATAGGATTTAACATAGAGAATACAATGGGATATAAAAATCAAATACAGAACAATGTCAAAAGGGCCTTAGTTGTGTATCTTTGGTTCTATTAGTCCAATCATGACCTGCAGTACCTCACATGAAAGGATTTAACAAATAAAATACAATGAGGTATAAAAATTAAATAAAGTAGCATGTCAAAATGGCCTTAGTTATGTATCTTCGGTCCTATTAATCCAATCGTGACGTACGATACCTCAAATGATAGAATTTAACTAATATAATACAATGAGATAGAAATCAAATACAGCAAAATGTTAAAAGGGCCTTAGTTACGTATCTTCGTTTTTAGTAGCCCAATCGTGACGTACAGTACCTCAAATGATAGGATTTAACCAATCGAATACAATAAGATAGAAAAATAAAATACATCAGCTTATCAAAAGGGCCTTAGTTATGTATCTGCGGTCCTATTAGTCCAATCGTGACGTTTCGTACCTCAAATGATAGAATTAAACTAATAGAATACAATGAGATACAAAAATTAAATAGAGTAGCCTGGCAAAAGGGCCTTAGTTATGTATCTTCGATCCTATTAATCCAATCGTGACGTACAGTACCTCAAATGGTAACATTTAACCAATAGAATACTACCACATAGAAATCAAATACATCAACACGTCAAAAGGACCTTAGGTATATATCTTTGCTCCTATATATGTTATGTCAAAAGAGCCTTAGTTGCGTATCTCCGGTCCTATAGGTCTAATCAGGATATATGGAGCCTAAAATGATAGGATTTAACGAAGATAATACGATAGCGGAGAGAAATTCAACATGGCTGCATCTAATAACACCTTAAACTGGCAGCAATAAAACGAATTTACGCACAGAGGTATGTGGCATATTACGTGGCAGGATTTAGCGAATACATACGATTACGTCATACATCTCTTTGCATACGTCCACTTTTAGTTAACTACTTAGTATGTATTCAGTACTTAGCTTTACGGTGTTGAGGCATGGACTCTTAAACAGAAGAATGTTACAAATCTTGAAAGCTTTGAGATGTGGTGCTACTGCCGTATACTAAAAATAAGTTGAGTAGATAAAATTACAAATGAAGGGGTAATACGTAGAATACATAACGATCCAGAAGTTATACTGAATATAAAAAAGAGAAAACTTAAACACTTTGACCATTTGATGAGTTAGTGATGAATGAATTATTCAAAACAGCAGTAAATAAAATTAGAATCGCCCTAATGATATCCAATCTCCGATAGGATAGGCACTCAAAGAAGAAAATATGAAAGACTCGAAAAATCTCCAACGTTCACTGTTAAACATATTCCTCCCGTTCACTGCACATATTTACTGCTCCTTGACGCTGTGACGAGAATGAGATAGGATTTAACAAATAAAATGACAGAAAACTAAACAAGACAGTGTGTCAAAAGTGGAATGCGTCGTAGAACGTGAAATAGCGTAAAATTATATGATGGCCATAGACGTTTCTTTAATACCCAGCAAACGACTCGCTTTGTAAAGTTACATAGGCGGGATCTGTGCGAGAAAAAGTCGATCATTCGTTTTATAATCCAAAGGGGACCATAAAATATTCAACGTTAAAATGTGACATAATGTAACGTTATGACAAATCTTTTTTCTCCCGCACGGGTGCATGCCTGTGTACCTATACAAGGGGAGTCGTGCATAACCTTTAAGTTGATCGTAATACATAACTGCAACAACAAGTATGTTGACGGTTTGGGTTAGTATATACAGTGCATTCCGTACGTTTCTTAAACATGATTAGGAAATTGTTGACTGGAGGCTATTAAAGAAGTTCTTAAAATTTTTGCGGGTCACCCCCTTTTCTGTAAATGGAGTGAATATTGTTATCCGTTTAATTTTTTCCCCAGTTGAATAATTCCTGCTGGTATTTGGTCTAAGCTTACTTCTTTTCCCCATTTAAGCTGTTTTATAGCTAATTCTACTTCCTCTTTATAGTACCCTGTTCACCTGGCAATTTCGGACTATTTCATCTCTTATAACATAAAACAGTTGCTTTAGATATTTTTATCGCGTTTTCTTTTTTTATGGATGAATATGCTGCCGTTTTCATCTTTTACTATTTCATATGGAGCTACACGATTAACAATTCCAAATCAAGAAAACACAAGTAACACTCCGAATTATATTATACAATTAATAGTCGAAAAATGAAGAGCAAGAGTTAGATGACCAAGAAGCCGAAATCTTAATGACGAACACAAATATAATCGATCAATCAGACAATTAAGATCAGCGCTACATGACGCACGCAATGCCACATTTGAACACTACATTAGTACATTGTCTAACGAAGATCATTCAGTATGGATACCAACAAAAACACTTAAAGAGACCTGAACAACACAACCCACAAATTAAGAAAGATGACGTTAGTTGAGGAAGATCAGACCAGGAAAAAATGTCAACATTTTCAGAATACCAGATAATAATAATCAAGCAATAGAACACTGAAAACTTTTGTTTTTAACTGTACGCCCGTCGTGAATGACATACCATTTTTTAAATAACACTTAATATTGCACTTTTTTAGTGTATTTATTTCATGTTTCAAGATAATTCTTCTAGGAATATATTTATTTATAACATACGGTCTTATGGTCTTATTACGGCTTTTAGATTATACGACATAAATGTATCTTGTACCGCACTGCTAATTAAGAATTATGTTTGTAATGCGATAAGAGGTCCGGATATACGAGACACCAGTGACTCATGCCGCACTGATAAAAAGCCGACAGGAATCTGCATTTCTATAAAAAAAATAGATTAATTTGTTTTGTGTATTAATTTAGTTTAGGTCGAACAAGAGTTGCAGTAAAAGATTTTTCTAAATATAGAGTGTAAACCATATTTCCAATGCTTTATGAAGGAGAACCAGTTTATAATATTCCGGACGACGTAATAACACCTTATTTTAGAATATTGGTCGATGAATTGAAATCATTGTTCAAGAAACGAATTATTCATGTGCAGATGTTTTACTCTAAAAACATGTAAAACTAAAATCTCGATTAAAAAAGTTGCAACCAGTTACTCCCGATGAAATTTAACCCCATTATTGATTTTACGAGTGATAAAATGGGTCGACAAAAGACCAGTTTTGATCCTTGCAACATTTAAACATAATAGTTGTATCTTGGTTTAATCAAATAAAAAGAAAAATTATACACAAATACTAAAACCACACATTATTCTCGATAATAACTTGGTGAAAAAGAGTGTTGATTTTAGTGATCAAGCGGCTTCTTACCAAAGCCCAATACGCAAAATTCTGAAGTGGTACCGGAAAGTGGCAATGGAATTAATATTTAATACCGCAGTAGTCAATGCTTAGTTGCTAAATAATAGAAAACGTAAAAAAAGTGACAACCCATCCTTGAGTTCAGACTGGAGTTCGCGAAGGCATTTACAAATAAAGAAATGTTGTAACCCTCATGACCAGTTACAACCAAAAATACCATCTAAGGCAAAGCGATGTAGATAATACAAAGAGAAGAAAGTGTACAGGATGTTACAAAGTTTTAAGAAGAAGCATGACTGGTAGAAAGGCCGATAGAAAAGTTAAAAAAGTTAAAACATACTCTGAAGAATGTGATGGCAAAACTGAAATATATCTAGTGTGCTCCAATGAACCACATTAAAAAACAATTTTACTTATACAGGAACTATTATTGAGTAAAAACGTATTGTGCCTCAAGTGGCGTTATAGTATTGGAAGTCGTAAGTTGATAGTTTCCAGCAGAACGTTTTTATTGTTAATTACCTCCGTAAAAGTGAGTTATAGTATTTATAAAGAAATGGATGCAAATAATTTGCCTTCGACATCTAAAAAAGATAGATGTGAACATAAACGTAGATTGACCACTGCTGAATTACAATCATTGTTAGAAGCATCGGGCGAGGACGATGTAGATTAAATGAATGGTGGAAGTGACTGACGAAATACTTGCACAAAGTCGTTCAGAAAAATCGAGGATTGCGTTTTGGAAAGAGACAACACAAACAGAATTTAAGACTTTTCTCGAGCTTATGTTCCATATGGGGACAATTAAAATGAACCGTCTGCATGACTACTGGAAAAGTATAGGTAACTTCTCTAATAGTGTTGACTTGACTAGACAATTGTTCATAGCCCATATGAAGAAATAACCGAATCCTCACTTGTCAAAGAAACTAAAAAAACGTTAAGTGGTCTAAAAACTAAACAGTCCCCTATTCAAACTGGTTTTTAATAAAAAATTTAATAATATGTTAAAAGTTTTTTTAATATACCCTAAAACTGAAAGCGCAAAGAATCGATTGCAAGTTACAAAATACTTATAGAGTCATACGAGTTTGGACAAGTACAGTTGTTTAAATAATCGCTTTCTGTGATAAACAAAGTGAATAAATTGTAAAATATTTTTTGATCTGCTTGATATTTAGCACACTTTAATAACTCATCAATTGCCATGATTTCATGTAGCTATATTATCTGTCGTTAGTCAAAAAACAAAGTTATTAACATTTATAAATTACTACAAACATATAATATCTTAGAGTTTATGGTTTTTTGGAATTATCTCAATTATTTATGTATTTAAATTTGGTATTTCTCTACATAGAAAACTTTTTATGGTCTACAACTTTTATTTAAATTATTTTTCTTTAGAATGTATACAAAACGTTTTATAAGCAAAATTTTTTTTTGCCTTTTAAGATTGTTTAAAAAAACAAAGCAAAATCAACTGTACGTCTTTTCTGTAACTGTACGAATTTTTCGTCGGCTACCCCTCATACTATTTAGAATTTAAATTTCTGTAAGATTTTTTAAAACTATTTAGCGAGGTTCCATTAACTACTTTCTTACGGCATGGTCAAAGTCAAATATTTACAATTAAATTACATTTTTAATTAACTAATATTTAACGATACGATTTCCAATATTTAACCTTGTTTATTGTACAAATTATGTAAAAATGTGTATACACATTTTGTAAAAAAAAACGTTTTTTGAGAACGATTTCCTGAATTGAAATCAAAATGTTAAACATTAAATAATTAAAAATGTGATTCTCATCCCAATCACAACCAATATTTTTGAACTAATCCCATAAAAATCTAATATTTATCTTAAACTATTCACTGATAGCTTCGATTCAACAGCTTGGAAATTGAAATATGTAAAATATTCCTCTACACAACTCTCTGGGAAAAAATATCTAAATTGAATAAATATAACAACTGAACGTTGATATAAAAAAACTAGTTGGTTGACCCCAGCTGGTCGGCAGGTAGTTTCAATGTCTTCATTTGAACTTAACCCAAACCGATCGATATTTTTATGTTTTCAAATATTATTTAAGTATTAACACTGGCAACATCTATTGGCTTTAAAATGATACCAAATACAGTATTTTTACCTCCCAATGTTAAAATGATGGTTTGATGTAAAAAATTTAATTTATAAAAAAATCGGATTATTGAAAAACCGACAACGGTGCCAAGCCTACAAAGGTGCACTAAACGAACATACACGACTTATAAATAGAAAATGATAGCATTTCTTGGTGATGCTAAATTACTGCAACGTGAAAAGAGCTTAAAACGATAGCGGGATGTACATATATATATATATATATATATATATATATATATATATATATATATATATATATATATATATATATATATAAACATATATTAGCATAACTGCCAAGTTATCTATATTTTGAATACAGAACTTAAATTGTTGTTTATTTTATTGTGCAGAAAGTTGTTTTTTTTGTCTGTTGTGTTAATAATAATATTGTTGTAGGTAATGCTGCATTGGAAAGTCTGGAGCTACCCGATTTAAAAAAGAAATTCTATGCAGTAAGCATTTTGACCAAAAATATCTTAATGCCAAATATTTACCCAGTACTGCTATACCAAAAAAATATAGTGAGGTAGAAGAGGAAGGTTCGTTAACGACACCACGCGTTTTGCATACGTATTCGATAGCAAAACAACCATCAACCAGTGCCAATACTGTTTCGCAAGGTGATAATTCTGAACTTGACGATTTTGTTGATGAGCTTATAGATATGCCGTTATCACCATTGGTCAAGAAAAAAAAATTTCATAATTATCACACACTTTAAAGGAGATTACATGCATCTCGAATACGGATTAATCTTCTGAAAACTCGCATAACACCACTAAAAAAGATTAGGGCAAAATCTGTACAAACTGCACCAAAGCCACAAACTCAGTTTTCTGCTGCAGTTTTTCTTGAATAACGTTAGTTGGACTTGATACCATTATAGTTAAACATCGATCTAATATTTTTAAACTAGTATTGCTGGTTCATACATATATCCAACTCATACATTGCTTATTTTAGTTCATGAAAACAATGTTACAACCAATTTCTATAACTATTAATGTAAACAATTTTGTTTGGTTTTTTACCTTGAATTATTATTTTGTTAATATTGTCTATGGTGTAGATATTAGAATTTTGATAAGTGTTATATAACTATTAAAATATTGCCAATTTAATTTCTGCAATATATATCACTTTGTAATTTAAAATTATTTCATTAATAAACAGTTCAGATCGGGCGAGTTGATTGAAAAAAACATTCTTATTTATGTAAACAGAAATACAAAAATGGTGTGTATATTATAAAATACATAAATAAATAAAATAAAGGGTACTATTTATTAAAGTTTTGTTAATTATTATTTCTTTTATCCCAACACATAGATTAATTTGTCCCTAAATATGTGTTGCCTCTTGTTGTGGCATATCGATCTGTTTATTTGTTTCAAAACCATTATCAAAAAACCATACCCATAAATTTACTATATTTTCAAACGTCATTTTAAAGATTAATAGATTAAAACTTTAATTTTCTCAAAACACATAAAACCATTGTTTAAAAAGAATTTTTTTTAAACAATGATAAAACTTAAGTCTTGACTAAAAAATAAACCTCCGCATGAGTGTTCTAAGACGATAGTAATCGAGTCTATTTCAATTAAATATTTAATTCTTTTCTAACAAATCATATAACCAAATTATGTATCTGGTAAACTAATAAAAATTAAAAAAAGGCAGCATTTACCTACTTCATTTAAATAGATTACTAACCGATTTAGATTTAGCAAGTCCCAAAGTATATAAACAATTTGAAATATTCGCTCGAAATAGTCAAGTTATCTTTCACAAGACGCATACAACGATAATAACAATAAGCATTTTATTAAAGTCTTATATTTTCTTCACAATCTGGCACCCGTGGACAGGTTTGCATTAGTTATCAGACAGGTAAAAATATACTCGAAAAGAATCCTGCAGAGAATTAAGTTTATGTTAATAGTTTTTTAAATATATGACTAAAGGCCGCCACATGTCGGCAGAATAAATGTCAAACGTTTGTTCCATAAGAATTGTCTAACTAGTCCTATTTAAACAATGCTATAACATATTTTTAATAAGTAAATCCACCTAAAATATTTGGCATTTTTTAATTTTTACCAACCCTACAATCGATTGTCATTAGATGTTTGTTTAATATTTAAGAATTTGTTTTAAAGCAGTATGCAACTGTGCATACCCGTGAGCATTTTGAAGACGGTTTTAAATTGCTCTAGCCATAAAGAAGATTTTGCAAAGAAGTGCGTTATAAAAAACGGTCGTCTCTGGCCGTCGTGATTCTTTTCGCGCCTGATCCTGGTCGTCGTTCATGAGATCCAGTCTCTAAGAATCGTTGGTATGTTTTTTGGACCATACAACGACATACAAGTGTACACAGTTGGCATAGTTGGAAAATACCAGGCCCGATTTACTACATAAAAATCAAGAATTGACCAGATTCATTCAATATGACAGATTCTCGAGAAAACATTAGAATTTAATATTGAAACCCATTACGTATTCGTCGACTTTAAGGCCACATACGAAAGTCTCAAGAGAATAGTACTATACCAATCAATGCATAAATTTGGTATACCAGAAAAACTTATCCGATTAAAGTGAAGGGTAATGGGTGATGCATAACTTTTGAAACAATATGTATAATTAGCAGAAGTAAATCTAAAAAAGTAATTAGAACAGAAACAAATACACTTAAATTAAAGAAAAAATAAAGGAACTAAAAAAGTATCATTATCTAGATGAGTTTGTTGAGAATAATGCGATGAATTGTCGTAGAATAAGACTTTTTTAAAAAGAACAAGAAATAAAAAAAAATACATACTGGAATTAAGCATTAAACTATAATAGTAAGATTAGCTCACAACGACAAACCTAATAAGCTTAAAACCTAAGAAAACGAAATAAAACAATGGATATAAATATTTTTAGAAACATTAGATTCTATATAAAAAAAGCATGCATACTATATTAAAATAGATTCTTATCAAAAAGCCACTCCTAAAATATGATAAGCAATAAAAACTAAGTAAAATATTTTGGTAAGACATTTATCATGCTATCAATAATTCTCATTTATGGTTTCCCAAAATAAATATATTATTCAAATGGCTCATATTTACCAAAGATTAGTTTTTCATGGTAAACATAAATTTAAATATAGATTAGGAATAAAACACTAGGCTTAGGTAGAACACTAAGCTTATTAAAAAGTGTCCCCAGATTCAGACGGTGTCATAATATAAACAAACAAGTTGAAAAAAAAGTTAATCATAATCGAAAAATGGCTCATCTGGTGATAATTATTTGCATAAAAGAAACGAGCACCAAAAAAATTGTTTATTTATTTTTTAATATCCTTTTTTCCATAGAAGTAGTTTATTGTAATCCATAGACATATATTACAAGATAGACTAAGCGTTGCAATTTCAGCCCGTTCCCTCCAGTGCGACAGAGAAATCTGCAGTCCCTGTAACCCTTTCAAATTTATTGGGTTAATTTACCACGTGACTTAAATGACCAATGAGAATGTCATGTGGTCGATAAAACCGGCCCATTTGAAAGAGATGCAGGGACTGCTTTCCGTCAGTTTTCTTTGTCGCACTGGGGGAATGATGCCCAGTCCAGGCTTCTAGAGCCCTTTATGAGCTTGTACAGGTTTTGATGATAGGTATGCCTATGTTAATTTCTCTTGCACAGTGCAAAATTTAAAAAGTTCTGCCTGAAATACACAGGTATATTCTCCTACCGGAACAAAATTTTCGTACTGAATTTTTAAATATTCCCGCACTCGATCTTCTACAGTTTTGGGCCCGTCCGTGTACCCGGTATAACCTTGTAGTCTGGGGTGAGTATTACCTCTATTTAGGCTTAGAGAAGTCAATCCCCCCAAATTCCTCTTTCTAATAACTTTTATGATTTTTGACTGTTGGGGATTTATGTTAAGCACTATATTTGAAGATCGTAACTACAGTTAGGGCAGAAGACCAAAAGCAAGGCCGCGGAAAAGATGGGAGGATACATTGGACCGGCAAGGTTGGGGCATAGTTTGAGTCTTGCTATCGGTACAACCATGACCAGATTTCACAACAATGTAGATTAGACTTCCCCTGTGGACAGCCACTGGCTACTTATAGTCACACTGTATCTCCCATTAAAGTTGCATATATCACACGACCCTTTAGCACGCTCTCTATTCATTTGTAGCTTGTTTTATCTATTCCGTTTAGGCGAATCGCATTTGTAATTACTTCGTAAATGGTGATGTCGAACGCTCCCTCTTTCTCGAGAAATATACCCAAGATGGTGCAGTGCCGTTTTCGTAGAGTTCTCCTCAATACGCATACTGTTCCCGATCTATCGGACTTTTAACTCATATACCATCTCTAATGTGCCTATCAAGCAGTTTTTCTTCTTCTTTTTACCGGTTATTTTCTTTCTTTAGAAGTATTGCGTAAATCCCATTTAGACACGGTGATTTATATTGCTCAAGTGAGTTTATTGTCCACTTAATTTTGTCCTGACTTACCAATTCCTTTACCACACACCAATTTTCCCTAGAACTATATGTCATAGTAACCGGTCTAGTTTCCAATTTTAGACTGGTGCACCACGAACAGTTTTTTGGGGGTCACTTTACCATCAAGTCACATCTACACTTCCTATTTAAGTATATTCACTTGACCACTTTTAGAGCTACAGTCAACAGGGTCCGCATAGCCATGATGATTTCCAACTTTCGATAGAAGATGGAACTTAAAGAAGAAGAATTCACCAAACGAATCTCATCCTATATGAGCCAGTTGTGATGCAGAAGTCTGTGATTTGCCATCGACCATGGCGAGTGTTAGTGTATATGTATTTGTGTGCCATGTGTGTGTCATGTTCAATTGACAATTATGACAGCCGTATCCAATTTGTACTTATGAAATTTCTATATTTATTTTTGTGTAAAATTGTATAAAAATAGTGTGTATAAAAATAAAACGATATGACAAATAAATAAAAAATCTATCTGGGTTTCGATCCCAGATTCATAATAATTTTAATCGAATGGTTGACCTGCACATCCATTGACCGGGTAATACCTTTTTACTTACATTTAAAACTGGGGATATCGTCTCCATAAACTTTAACTTTATGACCATGACCATCTATATTCGTTGGCATGTTTTTGTACGCCTATTATACTAAGCAAGTTGTGCTAACAATTTAGTAATAAAAATTAAGAAAAAACAACTAGTGAAAGGCAAGCATCAAAACGAAAATAAAAATGGATCATCATAGAAATTTGATAATGATAAAAGTAGAGTACTACATGAGCTCAATGAATGGTATCTTTGGGAACGGAACAAATAATTTCTATATAGTGGCAGGAAGATTTGCCAGAACGTGATTTCGGATACCATTTCAAGCAGAAAAACTATGTACAAATAAAATGAATGTCTGCTACTGAAATAAAACATGTACTAGTATTATGTTAAGACATAATTTAGTTGATATCAGAATTTAGAGGTCCTAAATCTACTTTCTTGTAACAAGTATAATTTAAATATTATGATTATATTTGTCAAATAAGCCACAATTATTGGTTGTGATAAAAATTACGTTTCTAACTGATAATGTTTGACGTTTTGGCTTCCGCTCCGGAAATCGTTCTCAAAAAAGGATATTTTCAATATTTCTGCAAAAATATATAACCAAATTGTTTGTTGTTGACTTAAACTGTTATATTGTTATATCAATAACAAACAACTTGGTTATAAATTTTAGAAGAATTTTTTAAAATAACTTTATGATTTTTAGAGTGGAAGTCGAAACGTCAAACATTTGTAGTTAAAAATGTAATTTTTATTACAAACAATAAGTGTGGCTTAATCCCAGATAAACATAATGTTTAAATTAAAATTTAGAGATTGCTATTCGCAAAAAATCAACATAATAGTAGTAAATTGCTCAGTAAAATGTGATGTTATGGTTATAAAGGCATTAAAATAAAATTGATAAAAATCGAATATGAACATTGACAATTTAATAAAAGAGAAACAAACATAAAGCAGTTCATATTTAACTCAAATTATAATTATATTTATTATAATTAAATATATAATAATTTAGCAATATAAAAAATATAATTATTTGATATTGGGAGGAAACTCAACTTAGGACAAAGTGCTTGCTGCGTCGGAAAAGCATTCTTAGTTTTTGTACTTGGGCTTTCCTTGTGACTTGCAGTAGAACTACTAACAAGAGAGTTTTGCTGTCTTGATTGAATATTAAGAAATGATTGGTATTACTGAACACCGATCGTATGCCATCATTATATTTGCCTGAGAGAATTTTAAGTTCGTTGTTTTCTGTAATAGTTGTTTTACCTCAAAAATAACGAGTTTTCAAAAAAAGGGGTTTTTACTTTGAAATGTATAAATTGTCATTATAGGTGAGGCAGGTAAATTTGATTATGAAAAAAAAAATTTGTTAACACTGTAACAAAACAAAAATAATTCCACTTGTGCAATTATGATTAATCCCCAATAATTCAAATAAAAAATGCGATAAAAATAGCTTTGGAGTACTATCTTTAATATTAAATTACAACCAAAACCGTCATTGTTTGTAATAATTATCTTTGTCCAAATATTGACCATTATTTTTATCTCTCGCAATAACCAACAATAAAAAACTATTACATTTAAACAGTGACGATATAAGTCATAAACAGTATACTGCTACCAATGATAAAAAATTAAAATTTTTGAAAAAATTTAAACTTTTGTAAAATAAAGTAGCGGACAGGGGACGATTGTGCTGGTGGTACCTGCTATAAACCGGTTCGAATGGATCCTTTAACCTGTGGGAGCGATTGGGACGGCACCATATTTAATCTTTAGAGCACGTTAATGATTAGGTACTCAGAGCTTTAATTTAATTAATTAGCTGTACATATCTGAAAAAATCGTACAAATGTTTTATACTTATGTTTTCATTATTCCTTTGCTGCAGTATAGTAGTCCGTAAATGTATATTCTTGGAATAAATTCTTATATTTTTTCTATACAAAAATTACATTTTGACATTACATTATGACGGGAGACAGTGCAATGATACCCAGTAATTAGGGACCATCTGAGTTAGCTCAACGCAATTGTGGGCTCAGCTGAACGTACCTTAGGTAAAATCGTCGCAATCATCCCATACGCAAGATAGCAGATGACTCATTTACATATTGTACAGTGTATTAGTGATTATTATATTCAAATAATAGAGCAATTTATAAAAATGTTTAATGATATATTGAAAATGTTATTTGTATTTTTATGTTGTATATTTTCTACATATATGTTGTACATATTTACTGGTTGTACTAACAAATGGTTTGACTTTCGATCTGTAAACTTCATCCAAACAAGTCGTTCGAAAGTAAGAAGTTGATTGAAAAAGGGGCAGCTAACCACATTATTGTCGTGTAGAAACTATTTAACAACAGTCTAAGAGTTGATAATATTTTCCAGGTAAAAATTTAATTTAAAATTGGTTTATGATAACTTTAAAATAAAACTTCTAATTCTCACATCATGAGTGATGATTCTTCAGAAAAAATCAATAACACTAAATTCACAAAATCTGAAAAACAGCAAAAAATTTAATGTTCTAGCAAACGAATGTAAAATTATCAATAACAACGTTACCGACGTTACGGAGAATACTAATAAAACTCTATGAATAGGTTAATCCCCACCTGTCTTCATCTATTGTGTTATCGATTAATAAAATCATTGATAATATAACAGAAAGAGATATCTACCATTGCACAGCATTGCGAAAGAACACAATAAAAATAAATACCTGGAACTCTGATACATAGTGAAAATTGTAAATCTGTCAAATTCGGTTTCACTATGATATAACTACAAGCAAATTAGAAATACGGAACAGGGTAAATAAGAATATTTAAATAATATTTTATTAAAAAAACCAAAATAATAAACTAATTTATGAAATTTAACATATAAACAACGCTAAAATAGTTATCCATTACCTTATAAAAAGAAAAATATAATTAAATGTACCAGGTACTAACTATATGGTCACTATGATTTAATTAACAATCACTCACAACAATACAAAAATAGAATACAGAATAATATCAACACAATAAATATTCAAAATCACATGACTTCCGCTCAAATTCGTTCTTTCGAAATCGTTTATAAAAATCCAGGAATAAAGTTGTAAATAATTAATATTATATTCATAAGCTGCAATCCAGAAGATGCAAATAAATAACATAAAAATAAATTAATACAACTCAAAACTGCGTTAGAAAACGTCAGGAATGACACGTTTGAATTAATCATACAGTGTATAAAAAAGCAGAAGAAACTAGAGCATTTGGAAAGCCAAATAACGGTTTAAAAGGCTATACAGCACATACCTAAGAAAAGATGACAGAAGTTGAAAAAACACTAAAAACACAAGATTGTTGCAGTTTCGTAACGATATATAAACATTTATATGACATTAACAGACTTTGTGGTAGTTTTAATTCTCCCCGTATATCAAGATTCCATGTACAAGGGTGCATCTGTGTTAAAAACTACATATTACGAGACGGGCCATCTGCAAAATGACATAGATGTGTATTCGAGATAAGAATAGTAAGAGTCGAGTTTTATCTCTCAAACCACACACATGTGTATGGGCGTTTGGGTAAAAGGTACGTAAGACACTTGGCATCGGTCCTTCGACCGAGTAAGTCGTTTGATGCAGAAAAGTTGCACTAGGAATTTTGTGGTTCCTGTTGTTTGTCGGTGAAGACATCTTTTGCGGTAGCCGGGGTGCTATCTTTTTATTGGGTAAGGAACAATATACCATTAATCTATGTTGCTGGATATATAAAGTACGTGCATTTGGTATATTTATTTAATATTTGTTTGGAACTTTATCGCATTTGTGCCGAGATCGCGATTGAACGTTGTCAATTGGACATTTTGCATTTGTTTTGTTTTATGTAATATTTACTGTATTCTTATTTTTTTTTGTATTTTGTCATTACCGATTATACTTTGAATTGAGTTTATTAATATTTGTATTTGTATTTGAATATATAATTTGAATTGAGTTTAATATAATTCATATATGTTATGTTTGATTGCATTTTGTGTAACTTTATAAACAAGGTTTGTTCATTTATACCACGGATAAGGTATATTATTATATGTGCGCATATTATTCCCTCGTTAACGTTTAATATCAATTTATGCTTTTTTTTTAATCATACTCAACCATTGCAATCGAAATCTTACATTTCTTTGTTGTTAATGTCTTATTAAAACCTATTCAACAACATCTTTGTTTTGGTTTGTAAATGGTTATCTTTTTGGTGTTGTTTCATATTAACTAATATTTAAGTTTGTACTATATTCTTCTTCTTTTAAGTAATATATCCTTCTTTAGTTATAATTGTATATTGGATTATGTATATTTATGTTTAATTTCACCTCTTTTTAAAATAGAGTTTTATACAGTCCACTGGCTTTCATTTCTTTTCTTTATTTGAATATACATACCCAATCCGAAAGGGGGAAACCAGCGAGTTCTAGATTGAACAGAATATCATTCCCTCCCCCTTCAGGATTACCTCAATTGTTATATTGAGGTCATTGTATGTGCAGAACGCAACAAAGATATCGATCTTTGCAGAATTTCTCTCACACATATTTGGTGTATCTGAAATCTGAACCTAATAATATCAAAAACTAGAAACAAGTTCTTGTAGACTGTCTGTCTAATAATACTTCAAATTATCTAATGATTAATAATCTCAGGAATCATATTAAAGAAAATACCCAGTAAAGCAAGTATTGTACTCCTTACTACCATTTATAAACTATTCTAAGATTAGCCCTTACACGATTACTTGGAACTTCGCACAAATAGTTATGATTAATTAAATGCCAAATATAATTACCTCGCATAGACCAATCAGCTTACCAAATACCAATTATGTCTAAAATCTTAGTAAGGCTTATCCTCTAAAGACTTTCAGAGGACACTGAAATAAATTCAATGATCCTAGTACATGATCTTGGTTTCCGCAAAGCCCATTCATTTATGGAAGAGCTATATTTTTTAATGGCTTTGGCATAGCCAATTAGCCAAAAGTGTCATAGAATTAATAAAAATAATCAAATGAGTCTCAAAGAAATGTACTAAACAAAAAAAAATATTGTATGACACACATAAACTGGAAAAATTGTATTAAACCCAAATGAAATACACTGAAAAAAAAAGTAATTTTTTCTGAATTTCTTGCATACTACTTTTTTGGTTTTCTGGTATTTTTTATTTTATTATTGTGTATGAATAAATTTTTCCTAATTCCATGACCTTTACGCTAATCTTCTCCAGAATACTATCATGCAGTCAATCATCAAGTCTCTCCACGGATTTCTTCTTTAGTAGTCCTATCGTACTATTGCACATTTTTACTAGACACCTTCTTCAAGTCGATGTATACCACGTACGATTATAGATTAGAAGCCATCTTCTTTTTAAATGTAATAATTTGTTACTGAGTAGGTTTATGTAACACAGTGTCTGTTAGGGTTGGTATTCTTTTGCAATTTTATTTTTTATAAAAGTAGTACAAGTAGCGAGAAGGAGATTCAGGTACAATAACTTAAGTATTCAACAGTGAATTGGCTGAAACCATGGACGTATAAACACAGATCTATGTTTATGCGTCCATGGCTGAAACACACACATACAAACTTTGCAATGCTAGAATCTTTAATGTGTACGCAGCACATCGGGGTCTAGGAGTTTACTCAAAAGTAATTGAGCTACAAAAGAGTCTTCAACTTTTAAGAACTCCACCACCCACACTCCACGCTATTATTCAGACATTTGGCCAGACTGCTGTTATTTTTGACTTTTAAATTGCATCTCCTTGCGGCCAAAAAAAGAGCTTAAATCGTCTATTTCTTGGTTTCGGTTGGGCCGTTTTCTTTTCGAGTTAGCTTTCAGTGTCTTACTCCAGTTTTCCTATATTTGTGTATCTTTATATATTCTTCATAAAAAAATACGCCTATCCAACTGTTGTTTCAAGTTGTATTAGATATACTAAGGCTTAGGGCAAAGCTGGAGTTGTGGTGAAATAATATTTTCTGAAAAAAATGTTTTAAATTTTTGGAGGCCGAGGTCGGTTTTTATTGTTTATTTTTTTTTTTTCGAGTAATTTTTATGAATATGGTTGATGGCTGTATTTCCTTTTAGTTTATGTCCTGCAGACCTATTTCTGATATCCTCCCAGCTATATAGGTCTTGCTGATCACTTTTCATTGTAATAGTAGGATAATATATTTCTGCTTATAATAATAAAAATAATATATTAAATTTAGTTTATAAAATAAGTTTTCCTTCACATTAATAATGTGTCGATTAAGCGAATGATATTCAATTATTTAGTCTATCAATAGTAAGAGTACTAGCAACCGCAGATGCTTGTTTGATCGTTTGATGCTTGAAAAGGTGTTTATATGGAAGAAGATATACATCGAGTTATCCATTAAATGAATTATATTGTTACAAACACTTTCACTGCAATTGATTATACGTGTTGCGTTTACGTCAGTAAACAAAACGAGACGCAATTATCAAGTTTTGAAGTTTATTTCTGAGAAAAACTTAATTCTCTTGAGTGTCAAATAACCGAGTTAGTCTATTTAATAGCGGAATTAATCAATGTTCTGGCATTATGTGGAAATTTGTTTCGAAGCAAATACTTTCATTTTACAAGCGTCAATAAAAAACTTAAAATTTAGCCAAATGAAGAATTGGAATATAAAGTAAACGCTTAACTTGCATGGTATGAAACAGGAATAATAACACAACCCAACAAAATTTCTGCTTGACAAATAACAAATTTTAAATATTTTTGATGCTGTGATTTCAAAAATGTCTAATTTTTTTTATAGTAGTTTCTTTTTAATCGCTTGTATAATTTTAACATTGCTATAATTTAACAAAGGCACCTGAAAATCACCGTACTTACATTTAATAATCTTCACAGCCTAATATGTCTATTTAAGGGAGATTACCATTACTCTTACTATCACTGTTGTTATCGCCTGTTAACGCAATAACTACGGGTTCGATTATAGTCTCAACATGAACATCTAATTCCCACGTTAGTTTTTTCCGTATATGGGAAAGGGTAGTCTGCCATGCTAATGGCGAACTTCATCAGTAACAGAATTTAGCGGCCTCTTTACAACTTCAATTTTAAGTTACATTATGACGTGACACATTACCCTTTGTTTGTGAAATTGACAGTGATATGGTGAAAGTCTTAAAACAGTATCACCACGAGCACGGGCCATCCCATCAACTACGTAATCGATATGAATAGGGCGATATTGTTAATTAGATAGATCAACTCTACCCTAACTGTATTCTCGTAGTATGAAATGATTTTTTCTTGAAGCTATTTTTGCACTTCAGCCTTTTGGCTGTTTGAAGTGGGAAATCGTTCACTCCGGTGACTATGATATGATACAATATGCATAATGGTGACGCAGTTATCTTCAATACGTTACTGTTCGAAACGATCTGCATTCATGTCCTTATGGTAAACACCGTTTTTTTGTTTTGATAAAAAACTAAACCGCTGTCTTTTATAAAACCACTGTCACCTCCAATATGGATCACTATGAGTCGCTGTCCTTTACCTGTCGGTCCTCGGAATTCTTGAGATAGACATTCAACAAAATTTTGCCGACTACTTATTACAGTAGTGTCACTCCACACATTTTTAACAGTATATCCAGCATTGACCCAAGTTTCGTTAAATAATAGATTTTTCTATTTTGTACACAAAACTTTGACATTGTACATAGATAGTTGCGACGTCATGTGCTGATTTCATGTTTCTCTATCACCGTTGAATAGCTATTATACTTAGCTTAAGTAAATTCCAATTTACATAACTGCTCACGCAAAGTTTCACGACTTAAAAATATTTTGTCTAGAGTAGGAATTTACTTATTAAAATAAAAAGCATGTTATGTTTATTACATGCAATTGGTTTTCGACCTCGTAGATGTGTCTGTCGAACCCGAACTTTACCCGAGCGTTCGTTGTTTTTGACGGCCAATTCTGAAGTGTAAACAGTTGATGACGATCTTGTTCTCATACATTCACAACGGCTTATTGCATCCGCCTGAGACAATATTTTTCTCAAATACTCATATACATTAGACACTATTTTTTAAGCTTCAAGTCCTAACTATTTGCGACAAGTTTTCACATTTATATCCTCCCTGCTAGTATTAGCCTCTTCAATTTTTATTTAATTAAACAATATTTAACATAAGCAATATATCGTTAAACACAATATTTAATATTGTTCTGAAGCTATTTTCTTGTGGCATCTTAATGCATTTACTATGTTCCTGAGAAATAAGTTTAAAATAAGTTTATTTTTGACGTTTCGATTTCCACTTAGGGCTACTAATCATGATTTTTTTGTTTTTCCTCACGATATACTATGGAAACACTAACGGAAGCTTGCTATGATTTTTTCTGACAGGTATTCTCAAGTTAAAATTGATTTATCTTTTCACTTATTTTTCACATATTCATTTTTAATAATGGTTCAACTATTTAAAAAAATAGTTAAAACTGAATCTAATATTATTCAAAACAATTCATAATTGTTTAAAAGTAAAATAAATGTTAATTATAATGCTAGTCTCTGATTGCCTACATTTCAATTAAGTTGTTAATTTCACAACTAAACAATTTATTTTTACACAAAAAAATGTTATGAGAGATATAACTAAAACTTATGTTTTAAGGTTGGCGAAGTCAATGAATTAATTCAGTAATATTTAAAACAATGGGACAATTTATTTATATTTTCAATAAAAAGAGAATATAATTATTTTAAAAAGTGTGAACTTGAAAAGTGTTGAAATATTTTTTGATTACCTTCATATTTTTTTAACTTTATTTCGAAATGACATTGCTACTACTTAGGTTGTTTAGTTTATGGTTTTTATCGTAACGCATACTAGGCCAGTAAATGAACGTGAAATACTCTGTCATTTTCCGTGTCACCACCGAATTGCATTAAACTTTAGATTTAAATAATAATAAATAATTTAAAATTGTTAAAACTGAGAAAAATGCAAAATTACGATTTTCAAGGCTCAAAAACACAAGTAAAAAACAATATTTTTGAATTTACCATGAAGCTAAATTTAAGTTTAAACCTTGTGTTATCATTTCCCGATAAGCATTGGGCCTATTTCATTTTAAAATATCGTTTTTTAATCGTTAATAAAGCGCTTATGACAGGACGAGCGATTGGGCTGCGGCGTGTATAAGAGTGAGAGAAGAGAGAGAGAGAGAGAAATATTAGATCTAGTGCACAAATTTTTGCCAGATTAAGTTCTCATTTTACAAATGAGCGTCCGTCCTGCCACCAAATATGGTTTAATAGTTATTTATGCACCAAAATATAATATATGCACCAAACCACTAATGGTTTAATAGTTGTTTATGCACCAACGGTGTTATTAAAATGATTACGTTCGGCGAGCAATACAATCCAGCCAGAGGGCCTATGGTCCGAGGGATGGATGTTGCTCGATTGGCGTAATCATCCAGTAACACCAGTGGTACATACAAGATTTTATTTTTCATTTCACATGATATCAAAACTAAAATTAAGACATTTTACTTTTTATTTTACTGCACCTATAAAATATATATATATATATATATATATATATATATATATATATATATATATATATATATATATGTATGTATATTTTGTATGTACCACTGGTATTACCGGATGATTTTGCACATCGAGCAACATCTACCCCTTGAGCAAGAAGCCCTCTGCCTGGATTATGTTGCTGTCCGGGAGTAATCATCCTAATAACACCCTTGGTTCATAAATAACTATTAAATCATTGTTTTTTAATTGATAACGACGCGCGTATGGCCATGTGGGCGCTCATCTGTACAATGACAATTTAAACCACCAAAATGTGTGCCCTAAATCTTGTTTCTCTCTCTTATATACGCCGCAGCGCGAACACCCGTCCTGTAACCAGAGCTGTCTAATGAGAATAAAACGTAAACTCGTGTTGATGTTTTTTGTATTAAAAGACGAACACAAAATGTAGTAAGAAATTAACGACTAATATCTAGTAGGTAACTGTTGGCAAAAAGAAAAGTGAAAAAACTAAAGTTTGTTCGGGAAAACATTCCCATGAGATTTTGAGATTTTTTTGCACATACATACATCACTTTCATAAGATACCCCAAAATAAAGTTTTAGAGGTCGCCTAGGCGAAAAGTTTTTCGGCCCGGACAATTTTTTTTTTATTTTTTGGATCATTTTGAATTAAATGGGTCTCTAGTAACATTTCTGTAAACTTGATCGTTTTCGAGTTATAAATAATTTAAAATTGAAAAAAAAATGCAAAATTATGATTTTTAAGGCTAGTAAACACCAGTTAAAAATATTAATTTTAAATTCACCAATGATCTAAATTCAAACTAAAACCTTGTTCTATTATTCCTGATAAGTATTTTTTGCTTGCGATATGGCCAGAATGAATGACGAGCGCTGGACCCATAAAATGACGGTTTTGGGACCACGAACTGACATAAGAAGCAGAGGTAGACCACCTACATGATGAACAGACGACGTCAACAAAATTGCTGTAAATTGGCTGCAGGAAGCTCAAGCCTGACACAGCTGAAAAAAATTAGGAGAGGCCTATGTTCAACTTTAGTGGCAGAAACCTTGATGTTAATGACGATGATTTTAGGCTTATTTTATTTTAAAATGTACCGGCTATATTTGCCTACCACATTGGGTACCACTTATGAGGAGTTGAAACTGGGAACAGAAATTACTGGGCTGGAGGGCTTATAGGGTAAGCAAACAAACCGAAATGTCTGCGAACGGCTACTATTGGTTTGGTTGGAGAGCTGTGTCGTACGTAAGTAAATAAAAGATTGACTAGGAGGGGCAACTACAAAAAAAGAAATCAATAAGTACTTACATAGATTTCCTGGGCAACCTCAAGAAGGTTCTTAAACTATTTGAAAAGTACGTTGTTTACAAGAATCCTCGTGCTGGATGGAAAGAAAGGCTATTCTTTCCTAAAAAAATATTAAATGGGTGAAAATCTTTTTAAACGAAATAATACTACACTTGGTTTAGAGAGAAACATTACATATTTATTATTATTTCATCATAAACAGTTATTACAAGTAATATAAACAAAATAAAAACAAGACTTACAATGGTGCTATATAACGGTTTACAACAAGCTCCAGATGTTGCGGATATTATAGGAATTTAAATTATTATTAGCTCAACCGTTTCCATCTTTCTCTGTTGTCCCATTCCCCATCGTTTACTCAAATCTCTTACTCATGGCGTCGCGTTGTTTACTTCGTTCCTCCAGGATTTTTGGGGTCGTCCCCTTTTCCTTCTTCCTATGGGGCTCCATTCGTTTCTTCTCTTTATCCATCTGCTGTCGCTTTTGGAAATGTTAATTAAATTTTAACGGTTAACCTTATTTAAGTTTGATAGATTTAGTACAAACCATTCAGAATATATATAAAGATAATATAGCTATGGTAAGATGTAAAGGAAAACTATCGCAACCTATCAAATATGAAACTGGCATTAGACAAGGAAATTCGCTGAGCCCATTAATATTTAATCTGATAATGGATGAAATCATACAGAAAGTTAAAAAAAAAGAAAAGGATATAAAATGGGAGAAAAGAAATAAGAATAATATGCTACGCCAACGACGCCATAATAACAGCCGGTAGGATGTCTCAACAACACAATCTGGAGAAACATATACCTCACAACGGAAACGGAAACCAGGATATATAAATCAACAATAAGACCGATAATGACGTACACAGCGGAAACAAGAGCAGATATGGTGAAAACACAAAGACTACTGAAAACAACAGAAATGAAAGTCTTACGAAAAATAACAAACCAAACTCTAAGAGAAAGAGTAAGAAGTGAGGAAATATGAGCGAGATGTGGAATAGAGGAAATAAACGCGTGGACCAAAAGAAGAAAAGTGGAATGGAATCAACACATCGAAAGAATGACAGAAAATAGAATAGTACGAATAGCAAGAGACAAATCGCCAAATGGAAAAAGATCATTGGGACGACCGAGGAAAAGATGGTCAGACAACGTCAATTGAGGCTAAAAACCGAAGTAAAACAGGCATTTTGCCTATTTATAAAGTAGGAAGAAGGAGAAGAACCTTATTTAAAGAAAACTAATAGGACAATAAGCTAATCTATTACAATTTTTTAACTTGTCATGAAAGCAATTTTTTTATTTTAATGAAAAATTTCTATTTTTACTTAGAAAAATTTTTAACAAAAAGTACATTATATCACTCTGGCTGATGTATTTCCTTTAAGAAGTTTTTGGCTTAGAACTGGATTCAAAACACTGCAAAATAACATACAATAAAATAAGTGTGCCTTACTCAAGCTGAAAATTGGTCTGAAATGACCAGGGAACTAAATAGACGATTCTTTGGAAGTTGGACACTGGATTCGGGCCTCGGATTTTCCTGGATGACAAAAAACTACAATCTTTAAAGCTCGGCCTCTTAAACGCTCCTGTTTGAAACCATGTGTATCTCTCAAATTGTTGGAAACGCAGTCTTACAAATCTCTCAGATAAAAGACAGCACAACAACACTCGGTGATTAACTCGAACAAAAACTGCCACATTACATTTGAGTGTAAAATTCGCCTCTCCACATATAAAAATTTTCCGGCTTTTGAAGACTACACCCACAAGCTATCTTTTCCGAATTTCAATCCTAACTTTTATTTATACTCCACATTTAACTGCTACCATGACTTTACACTGTATTTCCATAAAAAAAACGAATAACAAACATACAAAAAAGACAATAAAGAATTTAAAGAAAAATCTGTACTCAAACAATAACTAACTACTTCCGTGGTCCATCGTCGAGTGACATCATTCGCCCAACCTGGTATAAACAAAAGCATAAATGGAAATTTCTGTTTATTTGACGTGCAAAATATCCGAAAGCGGCTTCACGATCAAGAGAATGCAATTAAAAATTATTATTTTAAATACTACAAAAACATTTTTTTTTAATCGTTAAAGACGCGCTTATGACAAGACGGGCGCTTGGGTTGCGGCGTCTATAAGAAAGAGAAACAAGATATATGCCACCCATTGCTGATTTGAATTGTAAAAATGAACGTCCGATATGCCATAAGTGCTTCATTAACAATTTAAAAACAAAACAAGCCCAGAATTATATTCGGGAGCTAATAGAAGAAGGCTTGAACTTGAATTTTGAGCACTTAATATTTTCCAAAAATTATATTTTTTACTTGTGGTTTTAAGCTTTGAAAATGGTAATTTTGTGTTATTTTCAGTTTTAAATTATTACATTTGGTTTAAAAGAATTGCTGGAAAAATTTGAACTTTTCCCCTGTGCGACCTTCTTAAGCTTATTTTGGATTTTCTTATTAAAGTGATTAAACAAAAAAAAATCTCATGGAAATATTTTTCCCAACGAACCCAAGCTTTTGGCTTTTTCTAAAACCAATTCACAGAAATAAGTTGTACATTAAAAGTGGTTCATTCAAGTGAAGAAGATCTTATTGAAATAATAATGATGATCGGTTACGGTGATCGTAATAGAACTCATAAAGAAGTGTATAATATTTTTATACACTAAACAATAGTTCCGTATCATGTTTAACGGTTACTAAAACATTGCAATGTTTTAATGAAACTGGGATAGTCAAAAATTTGCCAAAAATTGGAAGATTGTGAAACGCAACGAACGAACGTTTTAGACAAAATATTGCAATTGATTTGAAAGAATTACCTCAAACTTCCAGAACAAATTAGGCACTAAACCACGTATAAATAGACGTTCTCTGGGGAAGATATTGAAAATTGAAAAGTATCATCCCTATAAGACAGATTTATTTTAAGAATTGTTAGACGACGATTTTGACAGAAAGATTTTTTTTTAGATTTCAGATCAAAGTGATTCCAGCAAAAAACTCATATGGAAAATGTCCCTTATGGTCTGGTTTCCGACAGATTCCGCCTGGGCTATTATCCTTGTTTATAACTTTAGACAAATGGATAAACAACGTAAATAATTAAAAGAATTAATTAGTTTAGTGCGTAACTAGCTATAAGTAGCACTCTTGATGACATATAAACAGTCGCGACAAATGTAAACACTTTACAGAATACACATATGTAACCCCAGGACAGACATTAACCAAACAATTTATTAAAGGACTATGTTAGCGAATACTCCACGCTATGTACACCCCAACGGTCATCAGAATTATTACTGTTTATGTTACCTACCTAGTAAACGGATGTATGACATTTGTTTTTGAAGATAACATTAAACAAAAAAAGGGGTGATATTTTATCTCAAATATTACATACATAAATGTTGTTTATTAATTATTAAATTTACAAAATTACAGCCACCAAACTCGTCCAAATAATGGATCTTTTTTTGTAAATTGAAAAAAAAATTTTTAAATATACTTAATACTTTATGGATACATAACTAGCACCTAGATTAATCAATAATTGTTTTAAATAATTTTATAAAACACGAGTAGAAACAAAGTTTTAAATTTCATTGGATAATGTTCGATATTGCCGCCTTATTTACTAAAGCAACGGTATTTTTAATTTTAATAAATATATGAATAAAATTTACAATTTTATATTGCTAATGCATCATATCAGGTATTATTTATGTAATTAAAGTAAGTAAAAGTAATATTTTATTACCTTGAGTCTTAACTATTGGTATTTCTTCTGTCTCTATGTTAAGAAGTATTTTGCCTATCATGGAGAATTAACGCAGCATCTCAGTATTTTTATTTTGATGATTAGGAAAATCTCTAAATTATCTACCTAAAGATTACTAATACACTATCAGAGAGTTTTATGTTCTTTCTAGTTCATTTATTTTTAACCCTTAACTGTTGACGTGGTGCCACTCAGTACCTCGGAGAGGTACGAATTTATTTATTTGGTTTTTCTAAAATTTATGATATTTATGTTTTTTAATATTTGTAGCTATCCAGACTTTCAATTACAGTATTTTCTATAATCAATTGGATGTTTGCATCTGCTGATTTAGTCATGATTCACGTTCTGTAAATCATTGTTGATATTAGTCATTATTACCGCATCATCTGCAAAACGCAAGTTATTCAAAACTTCGTCATTAATAGATATACCTTCTATTAAATCTAAGAGCGCTTTTTTTAATACCGCTTCACTGTACAGATTGAAGAGTAGTGGTGACAACACGCAACCGTGGCGGACTTCTCTCTGTATTTTGAAATCTCGGATGTTCTGATTGTCAACTCTTACCTTGGCAGTTTTATTCCAATATAAATAAGAAATAATTTTCATATTATGACTGTCCATATTTTTGCTTTTTAATTTGTTTACAAGATTTTTATGCCGAACCTATCAAATGCCTTTTCAAAATCTACAAAATATAGGTAAATGTCCTAAGTCATATCCATGCATCTCTGGACAAGCACATTCAAGCCGAACAAAGCATTTTTTGTGCCCATACCATTTCTAAAGCCAAAATGTGTGTCACTTATTTTATATTTAAGAGTTTAAACAATTCTGCTGTATATTATTTTCACAAAGGTTTTCAGTGTGTGACTCATTAAAGCTATCGTTCTGTGATCTGAGCAGGGTGTTACACTTGACTTTTTGGGTATTATCACAAAGGTCGATTGCAGCCATTGTCTAGGATTGTGGCAGTCTGATATAATTAGATTAAAAGTTCAACCATTACATCAATAAAATCTTCATCAATGGGTTTTAATAATTCAATGGGCACATCATCTGATCCCGTAGCTATATCCTCTTTTGTGTTTTTAATGGCAAAGATAACTTCTTCTCGTAATATTGGTGGTGCGGTATCCTCTGTAGTTTCTAATGACAGTTCTTCTCTTTCATCATTAAATAGTCACTATGAATGCAATATTTTTATAAACTCTTTTTTGCAGAGAATTGGACAGTACAAATAAAAGAATTAAATTTTGGTATGAAAAACACGAAGAGAGACTGTAATGCAATGTTATAATGAACTGGACGCTGATTCGGAAGACGACAGTGTCGAAAATGATTAAGATATAGAAGTTAATAAAGATACAACAGATAGTGAACACAATATTTCAGAAAGAGTCTGCTATTGAAAAAGAACAAAACAACACTGACTGCGAACATAGTAAGCAAGAATTGGATTGTGCAAACAATGTAGAAATGTCGTTTTATGGGAGAAATCGCTTTAAATGGTCGATAAAGCCAGTTCAGAAAACGAGCAGCAAAAACCAAAAAATTAATTTTGGTAAGATATTTACCTGGTCTTAGAGGACTTTGGCACATCAAAATCCAACAAGTGTTTGGTTATGTATTTTTACTGATGATTTGAAAGACAAGAAGATTACCTATGTCTATTTTTTTATCAGTTGCTAGCTATATCTATCGTAAAATCATATTTGACAATTAACCAACTATCATTTGCGGAGAGATTTGAGATCAATAATTAGTTCAATTTTAAAAGAACCAATTCTAGTAGTGACCTGTTGCAAATAATAAAACATAACGATGTGGAAAATGTCCTAGGACTAAGTACAGAACTAATTTACAGACAAAGTGTGTAAGGACTGTACAATTTAGTAAATGTGAACTTTTTTGTTAAACGTTAATTTTATTTTTTAATGATAATATGCCTTAGGCGTACATATCAAGTTAATTTCTAAACGAATGTTGATAAAATTTTTGTTTGTTCACCTAATTTTTTATAAATAATCTATATTAGTGCAAATTTATTGATTATTTTTCTCCTATAACTAAAAATACTCTTAAATGTTTTTATTTTTTTTATGACTTTAAAAGGTTGGGGTACGGTTAAACCCAACGTCACCGTTTGTGTCAAGATTATATCCCGTCACTAGTCGAGGGTTAACCTTCGTCTTCCCACGTCGGTAAATTACGTGGAGTCCCATGTGGGTTCCATTTGTACCCCAGAGAAAAAAATTAGTATATTTAATTTTTATTATAAGAAAATGAAATAAAATCTTAAATTAACACATTTTTATTACATCAAAGGGTATATCGAACAAAAAAATAATTTTCATCATTTAATTAAATTAAGGCCGTTCCTCGCGATTCTGGGCATAGCTAAATTCCAATGTAAAAGTTTATATCAAATAACGCAAAAACTATGGCAGATATCGAGATGATTCTTTTTTATATGAAAGGTCTTAACAAGTTCTAGTGCACTATTTGGTTGTAAATTAATAAATTGTTTAAAGAATTTTTTTTTTAAATTTTTGGTTAAAATAAACGTAATTTTTTTTTTTTTGAAATAAGGCACTACAGAATTTGACCCACTTTCCGAATCTGTTTTTATTTTTACCATAAAGTGTAACACAGCAGCTATTTGGTATAAACTTTTTTAAAAATCCTAAAGTTCTGCTAAATGTTATTCTCTCTCTCGGTCAGTACAGGCTTTCCTTGTCGATAGTTTCTGGATTCTCGTCGACGGGTAGGTAAGAATGAGGGAGGGTCATAAATAATGTTGAATAACATTATTAGGGCTTATTCCGACTTTTGACCAACCAGTGTGTTAATTGTTTTTAATATGGGTAGTAGTACCTATAATTTGATTAAATTTTTATAGATATGAATAGAAATATTTTCTGTTGATTTGTGACATTTTCCTTTTAAATGTTTATACTGTTTTTATAATAATACTATTGTTTCAGTATTTGCTTATATAATAATAATTTATTATGCAGAAATTTTGGTCAATCAGTCAGTACATTTTTTTGCATTTCAATCAGAATTATTATTTTCTTTTTTTCTGTACATGAGCTCAGAGTAATACCCAAATATTTTGCAGTATTTGAATATGGAGTTTGATTATTTATATTTATTGGACAATACCCAAATATTTTGCCGTGTTTGATTATGGAATTTGATTATTTATATTTATTGGAATATTTATTTTAAACGTTTTTATTAGTAAAGTTTACATAATACTTATATGAAGTTTGTTTCGTCACTTGCTTATCCAGTCATATTAGTCTGTAAATTATTCTGTAGTAGTCTGTAGTTATTATGTAAAAAAACAAAATTTGGACCAGGAAATTAATTACATTCGTGAAATGCAAGAGTGTGGTTTGTTGTCCGATATTATATCATTCAGCAATAGGCTCAAATATCATGCAACAAGTTTGATAAAAAGCGCCACCAATAATAACGCCGAAACCTTCAATTCTGTTATAGCAAAATTTGTTGGAGGTAAACGTGTAAATCACACCAAGAGAGGTGGCTATCGGTTAAGGTGTTTGGCGGTAGCAGCCTCATATAATTCTCGGGGAAATTATTTAAATAATATATTGCAAAATATAAGCAAAATATAAACTGATTATTACCAAAATTTATTAAATATAAAATCTCCCACACTTTTTAAGTTTGCAGAAAAAAAAGTTTTGAACAGAAAATAATATTGAACTAATATTTCAAATTAACTAGTTTGCTTTTTTGAAGAAAAAAAGCTTACTTATTTTTTGTTGCCATAGATTTTCTCAATTTTTATACACACCTAGGTATATCCGCTATAATCATAATATATTATTCTGTGTCAGCCATGTATTTATGTTTTAAAAATGTTTAATAATCAAAGTATTTTCATGTAGATCATTACTTCAAAATTACCTAATCTTTTAAATTTTTGTTAAATGTTGTTTTGTGAAGAACTGTTATTGTTGTTTTATGTTATTCAAGATATACAACAGCCGTTTACTATTTTTAATTTTATGTAAATTAACCAACATTTTTTTATAATATAAATTTTGGTAAGCCTTTCATTACTTTTTGTTATACCTACTCATTTAAATTTTTTTCTACTTTTAATATTTTCTTCTCTGCATTCAATCTTCGACTTGAATGAATTCTTTGACTTGCTCAAAGGTATGGTTGGTAATTTGAATTCTCTGTTGGAAAACCAACATATATTTGGTTTTTTCCTCGTTTACCACAAGTCCTAATTCACTTGCCGCGTCCGAAAGCCTTGTAAAACACGACACCATGTCTCTCATGATTCTATAAAAAATAGTTACATTTATTCTAATATTTCATTTTCTGGTTGCCTTTTCCAAGGCAACATTAAAAAGGAGACACGCCAGCGCCTTCCCCTGTCATATACCTACCATCATTAATGTCAAAGCACATGGAGTTTTCTCCTTCAATTCTAACGCAAGAGCTCACGTTTTGCATTGTTAGTTGGGTCAACTTAACTAACTTCGGTGGGATCCCAACGAAAGTCTATCATTGCATTATATAATGCAGTTCTTTTAACACTGTCATAAGCTATCATAGCATGTATCTATGTTATATTCTAGTGACTTTTCTAGAATCTGCCCATGTGATTGAATTTGATGTGTAGTTGACTTTCCAGCAGTAAATCCTCATTGATATTGACCAACAATATCCTTTGTAAAATGTTTAAGTCTTTCAAACAATACATTGCCGAAGATTTTATACTCAGATGCTAACAGAGTAATGCCTCTATAGTTCTTACAATCCAGTTGATCGCCATTTTTATGCAACGCATATTATTTCATTTAGCCACTTTTCTGGTACCAATCCATTCTGTCATATAAGTACTATTAGTTTATGGATTACTGCAAAAAGTTGATCACCAACTTTTCATACATTTCCCAATATATTTAATCGATTCCTGAAGCTTTATTGTCTTTGAGTTTTAGGACGGCATTTGACACTTTTATTATTGTTGGGTCTTTACTGTGTAGTTGACAATGTAGATTTTGTTGATTGTCTATGTTGTAACCTCCTTCAATATCGTGTATATAATATATTATATAAATATATATAATATGATATAATAATAATGTACCTATAATTTATTATAATCCGTATAAAACGTCTTCCGACGTCCATTTTTCATTCAATTCGGTTGTTCCATTCTTCTTTAAGTTCTTTCGAGCTCATTGAGTTTTTTATTCCTTCCATCCGTGTTTTTTACGGTAGTCCTCTCTTGTGGATTCCTGTAGTTGTTTCGGGAGTCTACTGTCTTTCATTCATTGGACATATCCGTACCATTTGAGCTGCTTTCGTTGTATGCCATCCATGACTGTACCTTCTATTTTCATACTTTATTGCATCCATTTCGGCGACATCCTTTTTAACACAGTTTCTTGGGTTGTAGTGCTAGAGAGAGCATGTCAGCTGAGCCAAAACAAAAAATAATCCTCCTTATTGCTTCCACCAGAATAAGCTTGACCGTTCAACTGGGCCCGGACTACCTCCTTTTAATTTTTTAAACTCCTGTATTGAAATTAATAATACTCATTATTTTGTCTAATTACCTATTTAGTTGTCAAGACAGATACATTGTTACCTAAAGAAGTGAAAGTGGTTCAATTTAGAAATTATATAGTAAATAATAAATATTTGAAAACTGATGCACATATTCCTCCCGCGATTTGGGCTTTAAGTACTAATTTTATAAATCGCACCACTAATAGACGTAAATCATTTCATTTTAATTTCATGAATGTTTTTATTCGCCACATCTCAACATTTCCGACTATTTACCATCAAACTGTAATCTACGTTAAAAGCCAATTTGTCAGTAAAAAAAAGCAACAAAAATAAACAAAAGAAAATATAAGACATAAAAAAACCAATAGGTACTGTGACCTCAAAATATCTTGTTATAAATTGTTTTGTAATAAAATTTTATAAAAGTTTGTCTTCGATTTGATTGTTATGAATAATTTACAGGACGATTATTTGTTACCTGTATGTACCCTTGCTAAGTTGTGAATTAATTATTCAATAAATAATATTACTCTGGTATACTCATATTATTCTAATTACCCATAACCGCACTGAATAGAAGACCGCCCGATCGCTTTATTGTACAGACCCAAGACTTGTCACCACAGGGGGTTTTAAGTAGGTATAAATATAAAATCTAGTACAAGAGATGACGTTTAGAATATTCTTCGTGAATGGATTTTGTTTTCGTAAAGAAAGATATTTTTGAAATAGATATCTCACTGAATTTTACCGTTGGGATTTTCGAGGATAAGCCTTAACTGTAGGAATAAAAAATAAATCTTAAGACCGAAAACTAGTTTGAAATTTATTGGCATCGGGTGCAAATTACTTCCTTGATATGGTGTTCCGCACATACAAAATTTTTACACTGCTTACAAAATTGCCTTGATTTACGATCTTTTTTCGACTAAATAAGTAGCAACGTCCACTTGAAAATCGTTCACAGGCTGCTTCCATTTGCATCTTCACCAGCGCCAACTCTGGAACGACATCTTGCATGTACTGCTTCAACGTCTTACTCAATCGTACTTCCTCATTATATCGCCTGATAATATTTTCTTTTTCTAAAACTTCTCCTAGATTTAGTAAAATATTACGTCAATCATCTTTTTTTCTATATAAATCCGGGTACTTGATACACCATAAGATGTAAGCGTTCAGGCAAGAAATATCCAATATTTGGCCAAACACTGCCATTGGCCATCGGTTGCATATCCTACGAGCAGAGTATTGCTTTACCATCTTATCTGTGGTATCTACTGTACCTTTTGTATGATTATAGTGCAGTATAATATCTGACTTGTTATATACCAAAATCGAAGTAAAAATATACTAGTACTTACCGCTACGACGCGACAGGGAATCTAAATAAGTGTAACCATCGCATTTCGTTCGAAGTTCTGTTCTTAGAGTTGCGACATGAGCGTAGTAATTTGCAAAGCCACCGATAATACAGATGACACAGATTCAAACGCGGGGTACGAATGTACCCCAAGCCGATCATAATTTATTTGTTTTTAATTTGAAACATCGTTACTGATTTTATGAATATGATATTATTTGCAATGCCCTAATGGACACAAAATAAAATTAGCCAAACGAAACAGGGGCTAATTTCAAAATATTACAAAAAATGTGTATCTGCGGTACAGCTGTACCCCACCCGGGAAGACGAAGGTTAATTTAATTTTTTTAACACAGTGTTTTATCTAAATGTAACGCTAGACATTTTACAGGATTTAAAGCAGTGATCTGATCGATTACTGTTATAGTCTTTTTCGTTAGCATACACTTTAATTATATCGTTTTCATGATATGTAAAATATCATTTGTCTATGTGTTTGTTTGGGACTTCTCCATAGGTATTTTCCTTATTTACTCTGAAAAATCTACAAACAATTACTGTACTTCAATGAAGTGTTATGTGAGGCCGTGTAAGGTATTAGAAAATCAGGATTAGATTTTTACATTTTTACAAACATTAGGAAATATTTTATAAATATGAGTTCTAGTAAATTGGCAAATGTTACCACACATGTCATCTTTCTGTCCTAGATCTGTCTTATCCTCGAGTTTCCTTTTAGTATTAGATGTTTCATTTTTTCTTCCATCATTATTGAAATAAAATATTCATACAACAATCTGTTAAGGGCTTATGCAGCGTCCAACAACAGGGCAAAAGATAATTTATCATTAATCAGTTCTTGTATTAGTCAATCTAATTTTTCTATGATTTATTAAAAATTAAAATGAAGTCCTACAGTCATACCGATAAATGAACAACGAGAATTTAAATGACAAACTAAAAGGAAACCTTTTACACGAAAAAACTGTAAAAAGAAATATATTATTTGTAATAATAGTTGAAAACCTAATCGGAAAGCATTGTTTTCCACTATCAATGTCATATTGAAAAATTCATTTTGAAGGTAGGAGTTAAGTTTTTGTATATATTTTGATCTCTGAGTTATAATAAAATATTTTAAAATATAATATTAAAAAATAAAACGTATTTAAAATCTTAAAAGAAAATGACAAAAATCAAAAGTATTATTGCAACTCTACAAAATAAAAGGTGTAAAATTATTTTAAATGGACAACTATAAACATCGCTTACAGGCGCGAAATTCAAAAGATCTCTAATTATTACAAATATTTTCAAGAACAGCTTTTATTAATACATTTGCCTTTATTCCTTGGAGGCATCCGTTAAATATATTTTCCATGTATTTCAATGTTCGGGTACTATCAACAGTTATGCTCACAGAGCCTAATAAAAGACGAAGAATTTGAATTTATTATCATTGAATTACCACTGAATTTTATTATTTGATCATTAACATTTCAGTGTTAACTTAATCTATGCCTTCTCATTTTGGCATAGATCTGTACTATAGTACATTTTTCCTGGGATATTAACCCTACGTTAGGCGCGTGGTCTACGACTTTAGACCACATGTGTTTGAACGACGATTGTCTTGAGTTGGGATATACTATGAGACTGTGCCGTTCGGTAGCTATTAATAACACCGTAATCTATATAGTAGGGGAGCCCAAGCGGGGATTTCGGGATTTACTAAAGCGCGGCAGATTATTATACAGAGAGAATCCTTGTACCCAGTTAAGTACTTCCACCAAATATGAACCCCATATATATGGCCGCCCGTCAAGGATAAAGGATCAGATTAGTAAAAAAAAATTGATCATCTGAAATTCTCGAGCGCGTCAGATTAAGGTAGGGTGAGTTAGTTACATGCTAAAGAGTGTATATTCCACTAATCTGACAATTTGAGAGTAACGCAAAGAAGGGGGAGGGCGATAAAGTTGTAAAAAAAAACGTCATCTCGACATTCTCGAGCGTGGCTAAATTTTTTTTTATTTTGAAGGGAATAATTGAAGAATTACAAAAAATATATAATCTGACGATTTCCACAAGCCGAAGTAATAAAAATTCATCGATAAAGTTTAATACGTGCAGCTACGTGATGCCTATATTCCCCTCTCCGCGTTTCTATTCCTCTCTCACTCTTTCTCTATCTCTCATACCGTCCCCACTCTGGTTTCTGTTGCCATGACGCCATGACAGCTGATCACACAAACGCGTTTGTGGCATGATATTGTTTACAACGTATTTCCAACGTTTTTGCTCATTTTGTGATTTTAACATAAGTAAGGTGAATTTAAGTTTATAAATATTTACTATGAGTGATAATAATATAAAGTGTGTATTTTGTGGTGAAGCTAATTTGCAAAAAACAATTAAATTTACATTAGACACATTACAAAAATGTATAAATATTTTAGAATATCGTCGAAGCAAACCGGTTTTCAGAAAATCCCGAACAAGATACGATAATCTTGAACTTTCGAAAGAATCTTCATTACATGAAGTCTATCACGCACAGTGCTACAAATTATTTACTGCAATAAAAATACCACCAGACTTTCAGTATTTACAACAGCAACAACAGCAAAGTGTAGTGGAATATGATAATGCATCAGAAGTTCAGAGGAATAGCTCAGAATCACATGCTCCTGTTTCTGGAGAGTGCTCCAAGTCACATGTTTCTGTTCCTGGAGAGTGTTCTGAGTCACAAGTTCCTGTTTCTGGAGAGTGCTCCAAATCATATGCTACTGTTGATTCCACATCTACTGAGGCTGTTGGTACATCAACAGATGAGTGAGTTTTAGTATGACTTTATGTAGTAAATATTTAAAAAAAAAAGTTATTGAATTTTTTTTTTAGTTAAATTTATAGACCAAAAAAATCATTATTCAAAAAAAAACCTAGGGGACATCCATTAATTATGTGAGCTCGAAATGGGGTCCAATAGAATCTCATTGAGTCTCACTTACACCGAGGGGAGGATAATTGAAAATCTGACGTCATCTTAAAAAAATATAAATTATTACAAATATTAAAGAAAAAATTATTTTAAATAACAGATGATATATGTCCAATTATATCAATCGAAAAAGTACATGAGTCTCCATGGATTGAGTGAAAAATTGAGAAATGTACTATTTTTACCTGTTTTTGCTTTAAATTTCATTTAATTTGAATAAATTATCTATAGTATACCGAAACGGTTATTTTCCCGAATAATAAAAAAAAATTAGTTTAAATAATTTATAGCGTAAATCTCATTAAATGTCACCTAAGGGGGGAGGGGTCTAAAATGATCGAAAAATAGCTGACGTAATTAATGGGTGTTCCTTCATTATTTCTTGCGTCAACATAACTATTAATACCATTATAAAACATGAACTAATCTATTTCTTTTATCAATCTTTTAATTTCATAATATAATCTTCAGCTTTATTATGTTATTGTTAAAAAATTTGCAGAGCGGGAGAATACAGCAACATTCAAGTAGACTTGGAGGATTTCAATGATTCATTCAACACAGATAAGCCTGTCGCTCATAACGATTCAACATCGCAAACTTGCTTCATTTGCGAAAAACAACGTAAACGGCATCATGGTCGTGAAGTTCGCTTAGCTATCAGTAGATTAAAAACTATAGAGAATGTCAAAAATGCGGCCACGGAACAAAATGATATATCGATGTTGGAAAAACTTAGTTCTTTCTCCGATGATTCCAAAATGCCTTACCATAAATGTTGCAAAGATCAATATTTACGAGAAATTTATAAGGATGAAAATAGCGAATTTCTAAGAAAAAAAAAAGATTTACAATACTGCGTATACTATTATTTGTGATATGCTAGAAGAAAGAGTGGTCAAGAATAATGAATGCTTATTTTTTGACTACATAAAAAAAGAATATCAAAAATTGTTAGAACAGCAAAGCGGTTTATTGTCTGATTCTATTACTATTTCTTCGTTCTCAGACCGTCACTTAGAAAGAAAATTAATGGAAACATTTGACAAAAAGATTAAGATTATTTACGCTGAGAAGAAAAAGTTTATTGTTCCATTTTTCGCCACTATTTTGTCTTACAAGGATTTATTTAAAACGATGGCAGTAAAAGAAACAATTCGTTCAGTTGCAACACAACTTCGCGAAGAAGTCCTTAACTCAGCCAGAAGAGAATTGCCTGAAAATTGTACAGCTGAAGATTTGATGATGGGAGAGTGCGATAACGTGCCAGAGCTTCTTACTTATTTTTTGGAATCCTTCATTTGGGGCGATGTTTCTCATATATCCAACAAAGCACGTGAAAATAGAAAAAAAAAAGAACGAGCTTTCTATTTTTTCCATTGGACAAGATCTGATTTACGCAGCTTCTGCCCACAAAATTAAAACATCTAAGCACATTACCCTTGGTCTGGCAGTGAAAAGCCTATGTAACAGTAAGAAAGTTGTTAACATACTGTCAAAATATGGACATTGTTGCTCGTACACAACTCTAGAAGAGCTAGAGACTGAGCTGACATTTTCAACGGTAAATAGTGCTCACGTATGCCCTGAAGATATCCTACGTCGCCCGGATTTGAATACTGGTGTCGCATTCGACAATTTCGACCGCTTCGTAGAAACCCTAAATGGTAAAGATACTCTGCATGATACGGTGGGGATAATTTTTCAGGATATCGTGCAAAATCCGGATCCGGTGTCTGTGGAATCTTCTAGCCCTAGTGTACCTGAAAATTTAACAATCGAAGAGATTGAGCATGGTAGTTTTTCGGAATTATCCGTTACTACCACAAAAACAAAAAACCGAAAACGCAGGACTTTTGAAGAAGTTACTTTCGAAATGCATCCATTCACCAAGAAATTAAAAATTACCTCCTGGAGTCAGCTAGATATCTCAGAGCTTAATAAAGCTCCAGACAACTTGACTATGTCGAAACAGCTGGACATTACGTGGATGTTATTACATAAGTATAAAATATCGGACGCCCCAATGTGGGTTGGATTTCACAGCAAGATTTTGGTAGACGATTCACGAATTCAAAAAGTTTCATATCTAACTCCCATAAATGAATCTCCCACCAACAATTCAACTGTCTTGAAAACTCTAGAATTGAGTCAGGATATTTCAAATGAATGTCAAGCTCCCTATATCCAGATCACCTATGATCTAGCTATTGCTCGCACTAGTTATTGTATTCAAGCTCAAGAATCTCCACGATTTGACAATATTTTTATTCATTTAGGAGCCTTTCATATTGAAATGGCTTTTTTCAAGGCACTTGGCACTTTTATTGAAGATTGTGGACTGAGCAATATCATGACTGAGTGTGAATTGATCGCTAATGGTTCAGTTTCAGCATTTCATTTTCATTTTCATTGGCATTGCAGCAATTACATTTCGAAGCGTTTTTGGAAAACGAACAATTGACAGTTGGGGAATCAGTGTTAGAATATCTCACCTCATTTTTGGCTCATACAGACGTGTCTTCACAAGTTCAGCATACCGAAACACAACAACTCATTCAATCTTATGAGAAATATACAGAAGACACATTAGACGGCAAGCACGGAAAAACAGCGCAATTTTACGCAATGTACATCGATTTTGTAAATCTTTACCACTTATTCGTTAAAAGTATTAGAGTTGGAGATTTAGATTTGTACGTATATACCATTGCGAAAATCGACAGCTTATTCTTCTATTACAATCAACCCAACTACAGTCGATGGCTAGTGTACTACCTTAATTTACTACAACACATAGATAACACACATCCAGGCCTCCGAACTGAAATGGCTAAAGGATCGTTTGGAATCAGAAGAACCATCAAGCCTTTTTCACGAATTCCTGTGGATTTAACGTTAGAGCAGACGATAAATGGTGATGCTGCTCGTCGTCTTACTGGAATCGTTAACATCACAAATTCAATTGCTGCTAGACAACGCTGGGCTAAAAATCATGGGGCGCGAACAAGAATCATATCTCATGTACTTACTCGTGCAGGACTTGACAAAAACTACCATGATATTGCTGCTGATCTACACCCAGATAGAATGAAAAAACAACACATCCAAATTGAAGCGTTTTCAAACAGTGTCCTGCAGACCATTAATCCATTCTCTTTTTCGATTGATAAGGATCAGTTGTTTAACATTTCAACAGGGCAAGCTGCCCCTCCAGAAATTACAAACTGTTTGCTAAAGACAGTGTCTGGAGGAACTTTTCTGCGAGATCAATTCATAATGGAATGCAATTTAAATTCAGACAGATTTCACCAACCATTAAAAAAAAATACGGTGCTGACTTTTGCAAATCTCAAGAAGAAAAGAAAAATAAAAATTGGTGGAAAAGTGCACGAAGTTAAATTGCAGCGGGACTTATTTGGTCAGTTATTAGCTTTATCTCTTGACACGTCTATAGACCTGGAAAAAGTACTTTGTTTTCCTATAACTCCTATCCCGTTATCGCTGTGCCATATAGATGGTTCTTTAAACAAGACTAATAAGTCAGTACTAATTCATGAGTTAGAGAAACAAGTTGAAGATGTGGAGCGACCGCCATCCCAAATTGACCTTCTAATTGTAGATGGCTTCTTTTTTTTAAATACTTTTAAAGAAATGCCCCGTAGTTCTGGAGGTGTATCAAAGAAGATATTGCAATGCCTTATCAATAACACTGCAAGTAGAGTTGCTATTGTATTTGATCGCTACTTTACACCTTCAATCAAAGACTATGAGCATTCTCTTCGTGGCAGTGTAGATGACAAGGAATTCCACATCTCAGGTCCTCAACAAACAAGAACAGCAGATTTTACAAAAGATTTGAAAAATATAAAGTTTAAAGAAGCTATTGTCAAGTTTTTCATCGATCATTGGGCTGATCAGGAGATGGCAGCGATTATCGGTAGTAAGGTAATTTACATAATACATGATTTGTGTTATGAATATTCTGTTACTGATAATAAAGTAACACGCATCATTAATTATGAGTTGTCATGCCCTGATCACGAAGAAGCGGATACGAAGATAGCATTTCTTGCTTGCCAACAAAAAGAAGATTCTACTATTACTATCAGAACATCTGATACTGATATCGTAGTCATTATGTTGGCGAATATGGAACACCTGCAAGCAACAGTAGAAGTTTGGATGGATATTGGAGTTGGCAATGCACGCCGATATATCGACGTATCTGCTCTCTACAATAAATTAGGCCCAAAAATTTCGAAGGCGCTTCCAGCTTTGCATGCATTCACTGGTTGCGATTTTAACCCAGCATTTTACCGACGAGGGAAAAAGAAACCTTTACAAATTCTGATGAGTTCAGAAACTTTCCAACAAGCATTTCTGGATTTAGGATCAAAGGAGTATAATCTGCAGGATTCTTTAAACGTCATACAGTCTTTTACTTGCCACTTGTATGGGCTAAAAAAGTTAGACGATGTCAATCAAGCCAGGATTGTCATCTTCAATAAGACGTACAAGGTAAAGGACACATCACAACCCTTCTCCTTGAATATCCGGAATTACGATGCGTGCAACTTGCCACCCTGTCAATCGGAGTTACTCCAACAAGTGTTACGCACAAGATTCATTGCATGTATGTGGAGTAATGCCCATAATGCAAAAATTATTGATCTTTTACCAACGGACTATGGATGGAAAATAGTCGACGGAAAGTTCGAAATGATCTGGTTTGCAGGTGATCAATTGCCGAAAGCGTATGAAGATGTAGTCATAACACCTGATACTCTTGAGGATACTCCAGAATTAGGTATATTTTTTCCCCAATAATTATACAGGTTATTCATAAAAAAAAATATTTGTAAGTATTTCAATGATTTCTTGTTACAGATACGCAATCTGAGGATGAAATCGAGCCAGAAGAAGAAGATGATTCTACCGATGAAGATGAAAATTAAAAAAAATACTCAAAAAAATTTCATTGTTTATAATTATTTTCTTGTAAATACAAGTATTGTACTTAAAAAAAACATACGATTTTTTATTTGCATGCTATTTCCTGAGCTTTTCAATTAATTAAGTTCAATGATCTAAAAAAATAAAAAAAAAAACTTTAAATTATCAGATTAGGCGAACCCCCCCAGATAATCATCAGATTATGAGACAGCAACATCTAGGGCTTATAGATGAACCATATATATCTTAATCTGACGCGCTTGAGTATTTCAAAATGGCGAATTTTTTTTTGCACATTCTAATAACGGCCGCGAGTTCGCGTCACATCCAAATCGTCAGATTATTATATAAGAGCTTTTTATCAGGTTCACTTAACATCCCCTCAGAAAATCTGACGCGCTCGATTAAATTTTTTTTTTTTTGATTTTCAACCCTTACGTACGACCACCCCCATCATGGAAACAATCAGATTAACATACATACATTCTTAAAAATACGTAGGACATGGATGATATCAATATCTGACGCGCTCGAGTATGTCCATGCAACAGTTTTTTTTACATTTTTAAAAATCTATAGCGGCTGCCCCCACCGATGAAAAGGTATATATTATATAAGATTTTTTTCTTTTTATCATCTAAGCTTCGCAATCCAATAGGTCTCTATGACGCTCGAGTAAATCCCGATTTAGCATCGTGGGCTCCCCTACTAATAAGTTCAGTATGTCTGTTGCAGCGAGGCTAGTGAAGTGCTAATTTTTAGACACGTGTAAACACGATTGGTCTACGATTGTAGACCACGCGCCTAACAGTGTGAAATTATTTTTCGAGTACCTACGTAGTGTTTTTATATAATAAACTTGTCATAAATTAGGTAAGTGTTGTTTTTTCTTGAATTATACTTCTCAGAAATGTATTCATATTTGTCAAATATTCAATTTTGTGTTTTTGCACAAATCCATGCATTATTTTGATACATAATTTTATAGTATTTTTCTTCTTTGTTTCAGAGAAACATGTCTGACTCTAAGAAAAGGCGTACACAGAGTAGTACAGATCCAGCTGTATGGTTAAGATGGTTTGAAGAGGAATCAAGTGGAGACGAGAGCCCAGTAGATGAAAATGAGGAAGATGAAGAAGAAGAAAATGAAAATATAGTGGAAATAAGTGATCATGAGACTGACTCAGAACTAGAACTCACATCAGATGAATATGAATTACAAAGCGACGATAAACAAATTGGTGATGGCAAATTTTACAAATGTAAGGATATGACGACAAAGTGGAGAAAGGATTGTGGTAATGTACAAGTGCGAACGCGTTCTCATAATCCTCTAACATACTTACCCGGACCAAAACGTGATGCCCTCAATGCAATACTTGCAATTGACTGTCTTAAACTTTTTTTGTCTGACGCAATCATTCGAATAATAGTTTGTTCAACGAATATATATATATATATATATATATATATATATATATATATATATATATATATATATATATATATATTCAGAACATAAAAGAGCGATTTTGTAGGGAACGGGATGCTAGATTAACTGATGAAACGGAGATAAGAGCTTTGATAGGAATTTTGTTTTTAATAGGAACACTGAGAAGTTCAAGAAAAAACGCTCGCAAAGTATGGAATAATTCCAAAGGCAATGGAGTCGAATCATGTTACCTCGCTATGAACGAAAAACGGTTTAGATTTCTACTCCGTTGTTTAAGATTTGATGATATCAATACACGAACAGAAAGAAGGGAATTAGACAAATTAGCACCCATTAGAAATGTTTTCGAAATTTTCTTGGCTAATTTTCAAAATAGTTTCATCCCTAGGGCGTATCTGACTGTTGGCGAGCAATTATTGGCTTTTAGAGGACGCTGCTCATCCAAGCAATATATACCCAATAAACCAGCGAAGTATGGGATAAAGATGTTTGCGCTGGTTGAGGCAAAAACTTTTTACACTTTCAATCTCGAAACATATGTCGGAACTCAACCTGATGGCCCGTATAAGGTTAGCAATACTGCTGAAGATATTGTACTACGATTGGTGCAGCCAATAGAGGGAACTCATCGTAATAATACAGGCGATAATTGGTTCACCAGTATTTCATTGACCAGAAAATTGCTACATCAAAAAAATTAACTTATCTCGGTACAATGCGCAAGAATAAGCGTGAAATCCCCGCTGAGTTCTTGCCTAATAAAAAAGAGAAGAGAAAGCGTCTATCTTTGGTTTTCAGGAGGATATGACGTTGGTGTCTTATTGTCCCAAAAGAAACAAGTTATTTTGGTATCTTCAATGCACCACGATAACGCGATTGATCCAAAAACAGGGGATTCCAAAAAACCTGATATCGTCACCCGATATAACAAAACTAAAATTGGTGTAGATTGTGTCGATCAGTTATGTGTAAACTACAATGTTGCAAGAAACACGTGTCGTTGGCCAATGGTAATATTTTTCGACCTTTTGAATGTATCGGGTGTAAACGCCCTTTGCGTATATAAAGGAAATCATCCCTTTGAAACCAAAGTCAAGAGAAGTGAGTTTATTGAGCAATTTGCTTGGGAATTGATCAAGCCTCAGATAGAGGCGAGGTCAACTAACACCTACGTGCCAGTAGAACTAAGAAGACGCGCGCGTGCTCTTCTTGGAATTGACGCCCCGCCTGCTCCAACGGCAAAACCAGAAAATTACGTAGGACGTTGTCATATTTGTCCTAGAGCCTGCAACAAATCTACAAGAAAAGCTTGTGTAAAATGCAACCATTACGCATACAAACAACACATGGCAGATATGTGCACTAGCTGTTTGACCGACTAAATATATACTTATTTTGTGCTCACTTTCATGACTTTTAAATGATTTTTTTTGTCAATTTTGTAATATTAGTTAAGCTTAGTATGTATTAGTATCAGAAAATTACATTTTACAATACAATTTTATGTTGTTGTTCAAAACTTATCCCAGAATAATAAAGGTAGAAAAACATGCTTTCCGTTTTTTTTTTAAATAACTACACACAGATATATGTATATTAATTAAAATGAATTTTATGTTAAAATATATGTATAAAAAAATCTATTTTTAATATCCTTTTAAAAATTTATCACATCAGATGTCAATGAATAATAAAAGAAAATGGTCTACATATGTACACCACGCGCCCAAAATTGAAAGTTTTATATTTATACACCTGCTCCTTCCATGCAGACGTCATCGTTTCTTCTTTTTCGAAGAGGGAATATATTCCGTTTTATAATAATATTTGTCTTAGTTATAAGTTTAATTATACTAAACGCGAAAGATATATTATGATATAATATACATTTTTAATCTTAGTGTTAATCTTACTTTTGTGTACATACGAATTATGTAATATATGAATTATGTGTTGCACATTGTTTATTTAAAAAAAATTACCTAGTTGTAATTTTTAAAATTATTTCTCACTTTAAACAAAAAATATAAAACTATTAAGAAGTAATTACGTATATCTAATAAAAAAATTTCGACCATGTTCGCTATTTAACAATAACGTTTCTATGCTATTTTTATCCAAGATAATTATTATGGTACTTACTGCACTTGTACTCTACCCAGTCAAGGCTAGTCTACATATATTTTAAATTTTTACTATAAGCACATGCAAAAAATTAACATATGTTAGAAACTATTAAAAAATCATTGACGTGTGGTACTAATTAAAAATATATAATTGTACAAAATAAAATATAAAATTATATATATATATATATATATATATATATATATATATATATATATATATATATATATATATATATATACATATAAACACTATATTTACGAGTAGTATATATATATGTGCTTAGTATACGAGTATACAATGTTATTTTATTTTAATTGTAACTCTTTTAAATA